>NC_137511.1:4182500-4365000 GCF_041902795.1 Electrophorus electricus
AGCGTTCAACAGCCAAGTGCAGGAGCCGCCCTGAACGCATCCATTCAGTATCTGTTTTTGTGTTCATTTATTTTCCTTTTTAGTTATTGGGTTTTGCTCAGGATGTTGCATTTGTTCAGTTTATCGCAAGGACTATACAGTAATATGAACTGATGTGAATTTGTCTTGAAGTCTTCTTTGGATAATTAAGCAAACCATTGATTGCCTCACTACTTCATTGAGCATTTATATTCACTGAGCAAAGCAAATATTTAAATAAATGTCAACAATTATTTGTTGTTTGTGGTATTCTATGAATGTGTTTAATTGACTGAGTAACTTAAATTGCTTACTAAATGCCATTTTCAGTGGAATCCACATACATAGCTTGTAAACATAATTTAACATAGATTGTGATTTATGCATTTAAAACAATCTAACTAAATTTGTACAAATATTCAAAAATAACTAAACCATATTTGTAAATTAACTATTATCCCAGAACATATAAAATATAGAAAATATAAAATACTGTGGTTAATGGTTAAACAAGTAGAGGTAATACAAATTTCTGATTCAACCTGATAGGAAGCAGGCTACCTAAATTTGAATGAACGAGTATTTAATCTCTGGCGATAACTATGAAAGATTTCGTTTAGAATACGTTCTGATTGCTAATAGTTCGTCTATGGCACACTGCGTATGAATTTCACCTATGGTTGAAAACGCGTCTTTCCTGTTTTGAAGTTCAGTGAGAGCAAGAATACTACTATCGCGCTTCTTAAAAATTTGCACTTGTAAAAATAATACATTTAATCTTTTCCACAATCTAAGTGCAAAAAGTAAGATAGGGTACAATTCCATTTTAGATTTGTGCTATACAATTGAAATATGTCAGTCTGAAGGTAAAAGATACAACGTGCACTTGGACCGCTTTTGCTTGCTGCCGTGATTTCTTTGTTTTCTTTCATCTCCAGTTACATTGATTTAGTCACACCAACATTTGACTAAATAAAAAAGGAGTGACAAATATAACAAATACAGCCTATATTGTTTCACACACCACCCACATCAATTATTATTATTATTATTATTATTATTATTATTACTACTATATTATGCAATTTGCCATGATTAAATGTTTAATATTCTAGCCTCTGCCTACTTGTCTAATAAACGTTCATGTTGCTCACGTGTAAATATTTACTATATGAATCTTTTATTAGTTTTACTATGTAGATGTTTTGTTCTAAATGTTTTGCGCTTGAACTGGACACTGAAAAGTATTGCCTCCATCAACTTTCCCGTGCCGTATAAGCAATCAAGTGAATGTGGCAATTAAATTTTATATTGCTTTTCTCGTAGTGAATGGTAACGCAAATAGTATAACTCATAAATCCGTGTAATTATCTTTGCTTAATTTGAGGCTGCTGTACAAACCAAGTGCGGATTCGACAGTATTTAATTTAATTTCCACCAAAACATCACTCTCGCCTTCCCTTTTCCTCTTCTGTATCTGTTTAAAAAATTAAGAAAAAGTCAGAGGCTTTCTTTTTAATCTAACAAATATTTCTCTAAGCTTTATTAGAAAATTAAGCTCAAAACTAAAATGACGGCAAAATTTACAGTTGTTTTAAGTAGGACTGAAAATCATCCATTCAGGGCCTGCACGTAGATTTTTTGTTTCTGTTCCCCTAATATAATGCACTACCTATTTTCACCGCACAGTGGCATAGTTGAACTAAGAATATGCTACACTTCAAAGCCGATCGCTGCACTGGACCCTGCGCACATTATCAGGAATAAATCTAGTCAACAGCAATGTCGTTTATTTATAAATAAAAAAATAATTCGCATTTTTTCAGCCAAATAAAGAAAGCTACAAACAACTGTGGCGGAATACAATGTGAACAAATACATTTTCAAATTATCTACTGACTGGGACAATCGATATTTTCTTGTCTTGATAGGCCAGATAGGCTTAAGGGACGGTTATGAATTGAAGTCTAATCTTGTAAATTGGGATGTCAGTTGTGATTAGGAGTTAAAGCGGGTATAGAATTAAATCGGGTCTGAAACTCGTCTTAATAATTTTTAAAGTCATATGAGAAATGTGAGTAGTTATTTCAACCAGTTGTACCTTTGAATGCTTTACCTTAATATATTTTCAAATAAAATGATATGATTTTACGCGTGTAAAAAAGACAGTAAACAATTACACAGGACATTGTCTTCTGTTGTTACAGAATATATTGGCATTTTGTAGCTGTCGTTCGAGCCCTCGCCACTAAAATGGTTTACCAGCAACAGCGCAAGCTTACCCCTCCCTCTACCGCCCCTCGCGCCCCACACAACCAACTCGCGCTTTCCTTCTTCCATTTCTCGCTCTTCACTCTGCCACGGTCTTCCTATCACATGCGCGCGCTTTGTGTTTGAGAATGACGGGTCCAATGAATAAGGAGTCAATAACCTGAAAATGCCGCAAAATACCACAGAGCTCTGGAAGACGAAAGGAGAACGCTATTTCATGAAACCCCTCACTAAAATGCCACGTGATTGCAATGTATTCAGAACGAATTTTGGCATGAATACTTCCAGCATTGTTAGCGTAATTCTGAACTAGACGCACTCATTCATTTTGAAAGGCAAAAGTAGACACAGTCTGTATGACTTGAGATATACTGAAACGGGGGCTAATTTAAACTATAAATCTTGTGTAGTTCGGTTATTTTGAGAAAGTTTATTGGCACCAAGGATGAGTTCCTATTTTGTTAACTCTCTTTTCACTAAATTCAAAGGAAGCGACTCTGTACGTGCCAATTACTACGAGTGTTCTGGATATACACAAGACCTTGGCGGCAGACCATCTGTGCTATATGGACACAATACAGGATCTACTTTTCAGCATGCGACTCAGCTCCCGGAGTTTTATCACCACGGCGCATCAACGTTCTCCCATGCATCTTACCCGCAGAGCCAGTGTCCAGTAACATACCATGGAGAACCCAGCGTAAACCTCTTCGGACAGGACGGTTTACAGAGGCAGCCCTTTGGTGGCAACCAGGATACGGATTTAGCTCAACTCGGGGACTACAGTTTAAAAGCAGCCTGTATTGGTGATGATCTAGAGAGTGCAGAAGCGTGTCCAACACAACTCTTCCCGTGGATGCGACCGCAAGGTGAGACTACAAAGATGAAACATCCTTGTTCTTTTGTTATGACAACACTTATTACTCCAATTAAACATTTTATGACACATAATTAAGCATTAGGCCTTAACCCCCTTCCGCAGTTTAAAGTTTCCAAGTTTTGCTGATTCAGGGAAATAGAACACGAGACCTAGAACGTCAGCGAACACAGCGGGAATGTATTTTTCAAACGCTTATCTAATAATTTATTATACAATTGGAGTTAATTATGGTGCGTCCTTCCCCTGTAGCTGCCGGACGAAGGCGGGGCAGACAAACGTACAGCCGCTACCAGACGCTGGAGCTCGAGAAGGAATTCCTCTTCAACCCCTACCTGACCCGCAAACGTCGCGTCGAAGTGTCGCATGCGCTGGCCCTCACCGAGAGGCAGGTGAAGATCTGGTTTCAGAACAGACGCATGAAGTGGAAAAAGGAAAATAACAAAGACAAGTTCCCCAGCAGTAAAGCGGAACAAGAGGAGATTGAAAGACAGAGGAAAGAATGTACCAAGGATTCAGGAAAACACACAACCAGAGAGGGGGACTCAGAAAAAGTGTAATTCTGCGAAGAACATGAAATTATAGTAACAAATAAATCTACAGCATTTTCACATTAGCTTCGTGACATATTTGGAGTAGGCTGAACACCTGTGACACGGTTTATACACTAGTTCTCTAATTAAGCTCTGTCAAACATAGCGAAGTATTTTTTTCTCTTTGCATTAGCCCACTAGAAGTATAGAAGCAACAACAGCCACAACAACCACAAAAATAGTAATAATAAGTATATGAATGCACTACAAGCGAAACGTAATATGGTTGTCGTGTATTAATTTATAATAATTCATTATTTTTTCTTACCTCAGAAGTACCTAGTCTGTGTGTGTGTGTGTGTGTGTGTGTGTGTGTGTGTTGGGGGGGGGGGGGGGGGGGGGGTGCACGCGCGAGCGCTTTCAGTGGGACTGGGGCGCAGTAAGGACAATGCTGATACAGCATCCATTCCCGTCCCGGATTACGTTCACACGGGGGAGATATTATGCAAGAACTGCATTTAAACCTGCTCATTACACACAGACCACTCCATACTTATTTGAATCGCTAAAGCAAAATGTCCACCAGGCTGACTCAAGTAAACACCGCAAATTAAACAATTGTCATTTCGGAGTGTGGGAAATGGAGCTAGAAATCAGGGAATCAGGGAGTGTAGTGTTGTAAGTATAATGCACTTTTATGATTACTGACTACTTGATGAGAATAGCATTTAATTAGGCTTACCACAGCCTTTATTAGATAACTACCTATGTGTAAATTATACAGTTCAGCGAATCAGTCCAGGGCACGCGCAAACAGTCAGTATGCGTAACCTACTGTAAATATTGCTGTTATATGTTGGATATCTGTGGAAGCACTTGATTGTTGTCTAGTTGTCTTTTTAATTGTCTCTAGTTGGAAGTGTATGTGAAAAGGGTACAATAAAGATCCTTTTGTGTTCATTGTTTTTCTTTTTCCCCCCTTCCAATTCCCAGGTCTCTTTCCGGTTGTAACAAGGGGTTTGTCCTCAGAACAGAGAGGGCCAATAGTAACGCACCGGCTGGTACATCACACTTTGCAACCACAGTCTCGTTTGGTTTCGAGGCCCATTTTAGGTACAGTTCTGCTTTTTAGCTGAACAACTAAGTCTATCCGTGAGGTAAATCTGGGGATACTAATGATGCTATAGACATGCTGCATCTAAAGACAATGGTAATGGTAAGTTTTGATGACCTTAACAAAAATCACAGCTCAGTCACAGGGTTGTTCTATTTATAGTTTGTTCTTATACCAAATGGGACGAAAACTGTCAGCGACCTTTACTTCGAGGCTCCTTTAATGAGTTTTAGAGACTTGAATATTTATTTCCGCGAGCAATCTAGCCTAGCATTTCCTTCGAAATACAAATCCTCATTATACTTGCGCCTGCTTTTATAACCTTGGCCATCTGAAGGGGCAGCATGTCTTGACATTCTCATACACAGAGAGACACAGACAGTCTTTACTTTTCTTTAAAAGGAAGGCTAGGTTAGTTTTATCGTTGTATATTAAATTAGACTTTATAGGGCTCTAAACGAGAGCAGCGCAGAGGACACACACAAGTCAAATGTGTACCAATTACAGCAGCTCAGGAGTTCACATAGTTTAATTTCTCTCATCTTAAAATGCCCAATTTTAGTCTGACAGACACCAGAAAAATTGAAAAAAAGCACATGGTAAAGCTTAAGATTCATATTAACATTGTAATAATAATTGACAAGCGAAGTGTCCGACCAGTTGTATTACTGGGTTTAAAAATTAAATTAAATTATAATTAAACATGTTTTAGGCAATCTAAATTTAGAGGAAAATTATTTATTTTGTTCACATGGTATTATTTGATATTATTATTATTTGTCTTTTTAAATTATTATTTTATTATTATTATTTGTAAGACTTAAAACATCCCTGTACTCTGTGTCTAGAATACATTTAAGTTGGTCCTTAACATTAGAAAAACTTCAGTAGGATATAAGGGCTATGGAAAATTTAAAATATATTAAATAGATTAAATTATGAGCTATAAAACAAAGATGATTTGGTCTTATTGCAGTAACATTAATTTAAAGTCAGATCAGTTCTATTGCAAGTGATTTTATCAGTTGTTTTGAGTCAATGAAATTGTAACACTTTAATTGAACAGCCATGCCACAATTAATTTGATTTTTTTTACCTTAAAATTGCTCGGACTGGAATGAGGTTGAATTTGTCATTTTTAATGATGAAATTAAGTTTAGATAAAAATTGGGATATTAAGATCTAAGGTAGGCTGTCTTGTATTTCTACAGTTTGATGCCTCCAAAGCTCATGTCCAACTGCAGGTAGATAGTCTAATCGCTTGACCATTATTGTAAGTATTTGATAAGAACTCAGAACTCAGAGGTCACTGTTAGACCACTTGTGCAATGAAATACAGCAATAATGGATTCTAGCTAATACTAAAACATGAAATAGTTAGGATGATTGCACCGCCTATTGATCTTTCATTTTAATTTGTTTTAAAAATGTTTATAACAAAACAAATTCCCGTCCCGTCTTGATAGACTAAAGTATAAACAATGCAAAGACATCATGCTGTAGGCCTTCCTGGAAATTGCGAAAGCTTCTCTCGCCAAACACCATGACAGCTGCAGTATTTTCGGTTTAAAATGTTTATGACCTGACGTCAACAACAGGCTTCGTTTGAGCGCCTGTTCCTTTTATTGAATAAGGTTTTTATGCTGGGCATTGCAGCAACGCACATTCTTGTGGCTATCCCCTAAAATGTTCTCGGGCAGTTTACCGTACTCAACATCCAATTCAAAACGTCAAAAACCGTACTGCTTTCCCTTTTACAGCCTTGAACGAATGGACGTTACCATAAACAGTGCAATGCTATGACATTTGTGGTAAGACTAGTGCCAATGTACAAAGTAAAAGCAAAATGAGTCCAGATAGGTAATATATAGGCCTATAAGATGGTATCACGAATCCTCGCAATCTTCTGAAGAGCTATAAGCCTAGAGCTACAATTCTATTTGACCACTTTTTCCTGCTAAAATCGTTTCCCTTAAAATATTGGACAAAAGGTGTATGCAACTCTACACCATTTAATTACATTTTGCACAGTCTAGTGGCAATACCAATAACAGAAAATATAACTTGCCTCAAAAAATTATTTTCAGTTCATTATCTACTTTGCTTTTCTTTAAAGGTATATTGAAACATTAGGGAATTTTATATTTACGGAAGCAAAAATGTTACACTTCAGACAAAATGCTCAAAAGTTCAAATTATTTTTCAGGTATTGTGAAAATTCATACAATATACACTGAATTCAAATTCAGTTTCAGTGGATGTATTTATTATTTTCGCATGGTATGCCTTTTTGGTTTCAAAAAACACTATAACGCCGTTCAAATGCCATGGAAAACCGAAAACAGCCCACGACACGCTTAGGCTATAGGCCTGTTTCTCTGAACGCACTATGTAAACAATTTGATATGCACATATTTAGTAACATCTGAACATATGTATACTGATGTGTACGGGCAAACCTCACGTTTAGGACATGGAAACAACACGTCCATTTAGAGCAGTATGTGACACTTGTTAAAACTGCATCACGTTGAATTTTATATTTCTGTAACCTTTTTGAAAGGGAATACAGCTTGAGTTGTAAGATTAATAAAATATATTTAACTGTTTATCAAATTCATAATTACCACTAGCTCCAATATTTAAAAAATACTTTATAAGAGGCATGATAAAATGTTTTAGTTGTAGTCTACCGCTTCACCCATCAGGCGACGCTTCTCTTTTGGACTGGGCCGGTATTGCCTGATTTTGAGAGACTCTTAGATAACCCACAGGTCGCTTTTGGGTTATACGGTTTTATTGCCCCAATAAATGTCGGAAATAAGTGTTTATTCTTACAGGAAGTCATTCTTTCCGCCAAGCATGTTTAGTGCAATAAAAGGTTTTACACTGACCGTTTGTCTGTTTCTCTTGTTCACTGTTACTCGTCTAGCATAGAACACTGAAAAGGATTTTTTAAAAAGGTAAATTAAGCTATTAAGTTATTTTCGCTAATGGTTTGTTTTATTCTAAAACCAGTTGTAGTTTTTTTTTGCCAAATGCTGCAGAACGAACAAGAATAGTTCCCCATACATGCCATAGAAAACTATTAAAATTATGTAAAATAAATTGCACACACCGTTGCATATAGCTTTAATTTTATACGTTTATTTGGTGGCACATTACAGATTGTTGAGATTTTCTTATAAAAAGAGAGGAAAACTTGAAAAAAAAGCTTTTCCGGTTAAGGTAGTAGTGCATTATCTTTCTTTTTTTAACGAAAAAAGATGGCGGCTACGAAGCTACTGCTGGAGCAAAGCAATAAACTCCCAGTTGTTTATGAAAATTTACAACTTTGTGATAGAACTTTATGTGTGGCTCTGCCCCAGGATTGGCTAGGCGCGGTCACGTGAACAGCTCTCTGTGAACATGAACTTTTTATGATTTCCCAAGTGGTTATAATGCAGGGTTCTTTTGGTCAGGGTGCAGTCAGTAACACCTCTGTCTTGCTCTTTACGATTTTACCCGTTGTTAATATTAGGCTGTATATCCAGAATTTTAACCTAGATTATTGAACTGAATATAAATGGCTGGAGGCTGTCATCTCCAATGCAATGTTTGTATGTGCACTGCGCTGGAGATGTTCCTATCACAGAAGACTGAATGGCTCAAAACTCGCTCACTTATGTTTTATTTTTCGTTCATATTTTTGGCATTTTTACTGGATCACTCGATTACTACAAGGGGAGATGAAGATTCGAAGAAATGTCCTGATTAATTTGGAAAAGTCCTCCGAGACAATGAGAAGCGGAAAAGGTAGGAGCTACTTCAGTGTTTCTTGTGATGTTAAGCAGTGCATGTGTGTTTTATTTAACCCACGGGATGGCAGGCCTACTATCTCGTGCAGACATGCTTGTTGTAAGTCCTTGTCATATTTAACTGGACGCTAAATAAAACAAACCTGTGGTTAACTAATACCAGAATATTCACGTTAAACCGAGACTGTGCAGTTTTGAGTTAAACTTAAACGGCAGTTAGTGGAATATATTTTATTGGTTAGCTGTGCTTGGATACATTTATAAAACACATTACTCTAAAAATTAAACTATCCAAAGTGAACTCATCGAATATTCTTAATTTCTCATTTCTGTTTGCAGCACTCGTGAAAAAGCATGGTTTATCTTTAAGGAAACATAAAAGTATAAAAGTAATTGCTATTAAAAAGGAGTAACCTAATTCAGGTTTAACATGGTGTATTTCTGGAAATAACAAGTCATTATCGATTTCCCACGTCTGATCACGGCTGATTAATTGAAACAAAGTAACGCTATGTTAAACAATAGTTGTGATCTCAGATTAGGTTTGAGGGACGTTCATCTCTGTGGTGTGCTGCTGGATTTTTTTAGGAATATTTTCGAATTGTGGCCCCCTTTCTAGTAGCTAACGTTTTTTTCGTACTGCACAAAGGAATCTGTTTCAGTTGTTACTATATACGGCTAGTCCTTAAGTAGACATACCCTAGTCATAGTCGTGGCTACGTGCATCCTAAGACACAACCACCAATTCAGAAATCCACCATTGCGGCTCACTATTTGGTTAGCTTCGGATGATATTCGGCTGTAATGTTAGCTGCTGCTTTGAAATCATTTTAGTAGGCTACCCCAGCTAATGAATTAGCCGAATTAACCGTAAAACTATTTATTTGATTTTGTAGCCTCGACTGATTAATTGTTGTTTAATTGTGAAACTCTACCTGACGAGCATTTCATGTGTTCGATTGCTTTGTGTTAAATCCACATCCCAAACAACTAAAAGACGTTATTATCCCTTTAATGCGCACTTTATCTCTTTTCTTGCTCCATGATGCCATCTAGTGACGAAAGAATCTGCCTCACGCGATAATGGAAGGTTCGGTGTTTCTGAGCTGTCTGACTCTAGGCCCCACGTGTAGGGTGATGCAGACTATTATCATGTCGTCTTCTGTACAAGATTTTTTAAAAATTCGTTAGAAGGTATGGGTGATATGGTTTAGCTGGATGCAGCGCAACTGTAATTTCCATCTTTTGCAATGTGTTAGGCTTCCGCTGTACAGTCTTCCTTCGAATGTCTAGACTCCAGGAAAGATCCTGTGTCCAAATGTTTTATTTGGCATTGATAGGTTTGTGCATTTAGTTTCTGCATGTTAAATTAACCTTTGCAATCGGTCTTCTTATTGGGAAGGTTTAATTTGTATTGCAGCGCTTTGTAAAGAAAAGAAAAAGGTACAGTGATCAAAGTGATGATACCAAGACCTTCTGGGTAGACTATCCATATAAAATATGGGGAATAGATAGCAGGAATGAATAGTTTTATAGTCATGTATATACATATATTGCATAGCCTATTAAAACGCATGCAGGTGTGACAAAAAAAATGAAACCACATGGCATAGTGGTTACGTCAGATCAGCCCTGGCGATCACCACGAATTTTTTGTCTTCGGTTAATGTTATGGGAATTGTTTTAATACACTATTAGATGTACTTGCTTGAATGAGAGAATAATGTATGATGCTAAAATTATACATCGAAAGCAGATTTTACTTGAATCATAAATGACTATTAATGATCCAAAAATAGATTAGGTTATCGAATTCCAATGCCTACTGCGTCGAGAGGTTACTGTTGTGAGTTTACTTGGCTAATTAAAGATCTTTCTTGTGAAAAATGGAATTATAGGGATTTCACCTGGAGACATGGGCCAGGTTTTATTTCCATAAGCATGTATAAATATATATAAAATGTATTTCGAACCCCTTTAGGAAAACTACATGTAGCCTAATTTGAAAGGTAACGAACTTTGTAACGAAAATCGAAACTTCAATTGTCCAAACAGAAATGTTTTTTTTCTACTCTCGGTGGACTTAAATATCGGCATATATTCATTATCTTCCTGAGTCCACCATACAGTGCGCGCGAGTAAATTGCTACACAGGTAAGTCTATATCAGTCGTTCTTTGCTATATCTAAAATGTTTATTTTTTCTCTCTTTTTTTTGTAGTTACATTACTGTTGATGTTCATTTCTGCTCCATTATGAAGCGACCGCTCTAGTAAGGGAATTGGTTGGCCAGTTTTTTGGGTTATCCAGGCGAAATGTGGGTTCTATAAACCTACTTTTGCTTCAGTCCCAGTAGTCTATTTTCTCTTGATTTTATCTGTATTAGCTACAAACTCTTGAAGCTTATGGGTTTTATATGCTTTGAGGATTCCATCCCGTGCAACAAGAGCCTCCCCTCCCTCAGAGCGATTCTGTTGACGGAGATGTCCAGGATTGGTCAGCCACTGATCAGCTGGTGTATTTCCCTGCGGTCTCACATTGGCACTTCGCCACCCCCCTTCGGCTAAAACCAAACCACAGATAAAGTAATGGCAAAACACACTTGGACTATAAAACACAACAAATCATAACACTCGGACAATAACAAGGGCCACCCAATGAGTTCCTACTTCGTCAACTCAGCTTTTCCCGTTTCTCTACCCGGGGGACAAGAGTCTTTTTTGGGTCAGATACCGTTATATTCCTCGGGATATACAGACACTTTAAGACACTACCCGAGCGCCACGTTCGGAGCGACCAATGTGCAGGACAAGGTTTACACCCCCTCGTACTACCAGCAAGCTACTGGTGTCTTCGGGAGAACCGGATCCACCACAGCTTGCGACTACGCTGGGTCAAACATGTATAGAGACGCTGAGCGTTCATGCACGCTCGGAGGTTTGGAAGACTCGCTGGTATTAACCCAGGACCAGTGCAAGACGGACTGCTCTGAGCAGAGTTCAGACAGATATTCTTACAGTGAAGACAAGCCGTGTACCCCGGTTTATCCCTGGATGCAGAGGATGAACTCGTGTAACGGTAGGTTAAGTACTGTCTTCAGTGATACGTTGAGCAGTTTTACACATAATATAACAGACAAAATGTCAGCATGTCTCGTGCATAGAAAATGCAGACTTTAGTTTATCGTTTTGAAACTGTAGAAATAGGAAATTGTTCGCATGCAATTATGTATCTTGAGCTTTACGTATAACACGAATCAAGAACCGACATACTTGGTGCTTTTAATTTTCAAATCAAGACGCATCCAATGTCAAATCATAAACGATACATTACTGTATTATGGACAATTTCCTTTTCTATAATTTACTTCAGAAGTTTTGGTAGTAGTAGTAGTAGTAGTAATAATAATAATAATAATAATAATAATATCAAGATTTCGCTTGGGCGTGCCTTATGTCAGTTTCTGTATATTTACACGCTTTTCTTTCTCTTTTTGACAGGCATACCCGGCAGCGCTGGCCGCAGGGGTCGTCAGACTTACACTCGATTTCAGACTCTTGAGTTGGAAAAGGAGTTCCACTTTAATAGATACCTGACCCGAAGGCGCAGAATTGAGATCTCGCATGCTCTCTGTTTAACAGAGCGGCAGATAAAAATCTGGTTCCAGAATCGTAGAATGAAGTGGAAGAAGGAGAATAAAATGATGAACTCTACAAAGGCCAGTGAGAAGGACGAAGAGGGCAAGGCGTGATAAATGTTTAAATATGCACTGTACTACATAATAAGCAACTCCAAAAATTTTACCCACAACATGTAGTATGTCCATATAGATGTCCAAATTTATACAACAGAGAAGAGCTACCTACTTAAGGCACTGTTGACATGCGACAGCTAAAAACAGAGACCTACTGACGATTTTGTGGCTTAAAACCAGGCATCCTTATCAATAGGTAACGGTGGTACAGAGAACGGGGAATTTGACCACCATTGTGTATTTTCATTAGATACATTTAATTACCTGCCCCGAAATTATTGGCTGAATTTCCAGTAGAGCTGCTCTCCCATTCTAGCCTCGAGTCTACCAGCGACATAGCGCGAACGGTAGGCTTGTGAAGAAGAAGAGTGACATGTCTTATTACTGGACATAGATTATTTGAAAAAGAAAAGTGTGTTTAAATGCTTTTAAAGGCTTAATTTATTTTGTTCGTCACGTTTGTGTATGTGGATGCACTGAAAATGCATTAGTGAACTTTGTTAGCAATGCCATTTTGTCAATAAAATAAATATTGAACCACGGTTATCCGCTTGCATGTGTGTATTTATGCCCGATAATGTGTGTAAAGAAATGGTGATGTGTGATTTATTAACTCTTAATTTCTCAAAATTTACTCTCGCCTAATATCAATTTGGCTAACCTGTGACAATCTCTTATGTAGGATAGGCCTTTGGCTTCTCTTTACTTTTATGCCAACTACGGCATTTAAATCTGAGCCAGGTTTTATTTGATTTTATTCTGTTTTATTTCATTTATATTATTTAAGAGACCATTGCTACGTTCATGTCATGTTGTTTTGCTGATACTTTCTATAGCCTGTCTTACGTAGATAGCCAGTTACAAACAAAGAACTTAATTCAGATTCGTACGTGTGAGATAAATAGACGACGCTGTTTTAGCAAAGTATTTTAAGAAAGAAATATAATTTAATGTAATTACACAGTGGTGTAAGACAAAAAGTATAAGATGTGCAGGTGTTTGGGCATTTTGCAGTTCTCCCAGTAGGTGACGCCCTCTGCTAACATGGGATGCAGCGCGCAATGGGGAGGCACCATTGAGTTGAATCTAACGATCATCATTTCGTCATCATTTGTAACCATAGAGCATGAATTACCTCTTGAAGTCATCAGAGAGAATTTACGACTGGTCAACAAAGGCACGTGATGCCCTAACGCGCTCCCATATTTGGCCGCATACATGGCAAAAACGAAGTACAGTGCATTGCTATAATTCATTTTTACATCATAAATTGTGCTGCGCGGGATTTTAACAACCAAGATCTGCTCATCAAGACCTTTAAAATATCCAAATGAGCTCTTATTTTCTAAACTCCTTCTCAGGGCGCTATCCAAATGGGTCCGACTATCAGTTACTAAATTATGGGACTAACAGCGCTATGAACGGTTCTTACAGGGACACGAGCATGCATTCCGGGTCTTTCGGTTACACCTACAATGGAATAGACCTTAGCGTAAATCGGTCTAACAACAATGCCCATTTCGGTGCAGTTGGAGATAACGCCCGCGCTTTCCAATCCCCGGGCACGGACACCCGGTATAGGCAAACAAGCTGCTCGCTTGCGTCTCCAGATCCCCTGCCTTGTGCTAACAGCGAGACCCTCAACCTGAAAGGCTCCTCTCCCTCTTCTGACCAGAGCACAACCGGGGGCAACAACAGACTCACCAGCAACAACCTCACCAGCAGTAACAGCACACACTTTGTAGAAACGGACGAGACTAACGTCTCTTCTGAGACCGAGGAAGGTGCGCAGGCAAATAACCCCACTCCTCGGACGCAGAAACAAGAATCTGTGGCGACTTCGACTACAACATCCAGCGACGGTCAAACCCCGCAAATATTTCCATGGATGCGGAAACTTCACATTAGTCACGGTATAAATATTTTTATCGCTTTGATATATGCCAGGTTAAATGGCGCGGAATAAACCTGGTTTCAGTTGCAGTATTCGTAAAATGAAGGTCAAAATTAATAAAAAATAATAACATTTGCTGAAGATATTCATTATATAAATTATGTGATGAAGCTATAGTACAATATGAGTATTCTAAGCTTTAGAACACATGCATAGATTGTAGAGGATAAGACAATAATATTTAGATACTAGATATAAGAAAGAAAGCGATAAGTCCAAATGCTTTATAGGGTAGAGCTTACTGGTGCGAGACAACCTGTGAAGAGGTGAATAGATGAGGTACAATTTGAACTAAGGTCTGCAAGATTTTGTGGACTCCGTAATTATTTGGACGCTATTGTAGGCGCGATGGTTAATACCATTATTCTCGGTACATGTTCCTGGTTCATATTATGATTTAATTGTATTTACTTATGTTTTTGCTCTTGTCTATATGCCATAGATATGACTGGACCTGATGGGAAACGTGCTCGAACTGCCTACACTCGGTATCAAACGTTAGAGCTGGAGAAAGAGTTCCATTTCAATAGGTATCTAACCCGGAGAAGGCGAATAGAAATTGCACACGCGTTGTGCCTCACTGAGAGGCAAATCAAAATTTGGTTCCAGAACCGGAGGATGAAATGGAAGAAGGACAATAAACTGAAAAGTATGAGTCTCGCTACAGCAGGAAGTGCTTTTCAAAACTGACCGTGTTATAGAAATATTCAAAGTAGTTGAAAATATTCGACTGCTGGTATAGCACTGCACCTTTCTGCTTGTCATTATCAGGCGTCTAATTTCTGTGTAACTGGTGTAACACGAATCGTCAATCGTTGAATATTGTTATCACATATCCTATAGGCTACTGGTAGCCTAGTTGCAGTTGCCATAAAATAAATGTAAATGCTACGTATCAAGTTTATACTTTCGTGGAAGAAAGCATGTTCCATGTAAGCTCTTTGTGTGCAACTTAAGACCTGTAACAGGAATACTGTACAGTAACAACTCGCACTACCTATATCAGAGGTGATAGTCAATAACTTTGTTGTACTCTTATAAACTTGTATAGGAACTTCAGTGTAGACTGCTTTTCAATTTTGCAGAACATTTATGCTTGTGCCGAGTTTATTCATATATATTATTATTATTATTATTATTATTATTATTATTATTATTATTATTATTATTTTGCATAGGATAGTTACATTGCGGGAAAAAATCCTCTATATTCGCACTTAGGCTACATGTGTGTACTTTATGTTCATCTAAACATTTCGAGACTCGTAAAATGTTTCATGAGGGATGAAATATGTTTGATGTACAATTGTGATCAGTATTTTATTTGTACAACGTGAGTGGTGAACGTTCCGTGTTAAAAGCTGAGGATAATGTTTTAACATTGATATGCTGGGAATTTTGTCAGCTGTTTTTTTCTATTTATGTCTTCACTACAAACTCAGAACGGTTGGTTAATCTAATTAGAAAATAAAGTTTCTTTTAGTCTCAGTGATGTTTTTCCTCTGGCGCAGTAGACCGCTATGACAAAAATCTTGTGTCAAGTTTTAAACCGCTAAACTCGTTCACTTTATGATGCTCATGAATAGGTAAAATAGTTTTACTCAACATTTTTGCGTATTACAGCTTATGGGGTGCAGTCCTACAAAACATGCACATCCATACATGTCTGATTCCATGTCCTATTCAATGGAAAAATAGGGTTGAAGAATTTCGTCCTGTTTTCCGTTTGTTTTATATAGCGGTTTGGCATAACCTAATAGGTTTGTTTTTATTATCAAAAAGGGATATTAAACCTGACATGAAAAATAACTTTTTTTTTTCACGGCGTTTGTATCCATTAACTTACCTCGGAATGATCAAATCGGAGGAACTGCGAATAATTTATATAACATTGTGGACAGTCTTGCATCAGAAATCGGACTACACTCACTGATTTCTCCGCGAAGTCCAGTCTATAACATAGACTTGTAGTTTTCTGTAGCACTAAAAAGTCACGTGAGGTCCATAAAGTTAGTTTTATGGTTTTGGGGGTTGACAATGTGCGACATAATTCACATTCTTGAATGAAAGTGACAGTTTCACTGCTTCAGCGGGATTCTAAAGGTTGTGAACGGCATGTGGCGTGTTCTTAGTCAGCTACCTTGGGCAGTCATATCCTACACTGACTTGGCTATTTACTGTCATCTTTTCTCTTGGATTTGAGCAAGGCAGAGAGACAAACTGACATCTCCGAGTAAGTTTTCATTTTATCTGTACGTGCGTTTAATTAAGTATTATTTTGAAAAGGATTAGACTGATTCAAACAACGTGCAACTTCAGAGAGATCAGCTGTTCCGCATGTGTCAGAAACAATTAGGCCCAAATATTTTCAGTCAGGCTCTGTCAGAACGTTCATATAGGCTGATTCGATGTAACTTAGTTGACCGTAAACTGCATACAAATTTAGAATAGCAGGGCACTACACAGGCTATTTGGAGGGACTGATTGATGTGCTCTCTGTGTTCTCGTCAAAAATGTCCTCTCTTGTCTTTGTAAATACGCCTCTATGTAGGCATATAATACATTTTAATGATATTTTAACATTTCTAAATTAAAATACAATTACAATGATATTAACTGTGGATATTTGTCCTCAGCCAAGGAAAATTTGTCTGCTAAAAGTCTAAATACAGATAAATCGCTCTATAACTTTAATGTGCTTGAAACAGAATTAAAAATAAGACACTGAGAGAACTTGTGCTTATTAAGGCTTTGCTGATGGATTTTGACTATTCGGGTCTGTGGGTAAAGAAGTTATAAAAGCAATCATCTATCTGTATTTTTTCCCAAAATGCTGATGAAATTAAATGCACTGAAAACATGATAATCGTTCCAAATTCTTGCGATACACACGGTTCCCCTATTCATAACTATTAAAGTTTCATTCTACTACAGTAATGTGTTTTGCATATTGATAGGGGTAATCTGTGCGCTGTTCTCATCAATTATTCATTGCGAAGGGATCACTGCGAGGTCAGGAGACTGGTGCTGAACACATGCCTTACCAGAGAGGCACAAGTTGTGTGCCACAGTGCCAGGCAGGGTCACAAATGAAGCCTACAAAGGATATTGTTCCAATCAGATACTGAGGATTATAATAAACCTCTGACTTGTAGTATCGTACCATTTCCATATATATAGTCTATATTTGTATGAATTGTAAAACATAGAAAAGAATAGTTAAGTACAACCAAAATAAGGTGCAATGATGAAAAATAATTCGTTTGGTCTTTAAATATATTACAGCACATATAATCTCAAATGTAAAAACTGCGTAAACCAGCGTTTTCTATGAGTTAGTGGTTCTGGCCGCTGTAACGCTCCTCCGTCACCAGCAGAGCACGCCTTAGTCCGAGCTCCTAATCGGTTTACCGTTCTTGTGCTCATCCTAACTTCTTTCGCCAATAATGGATGTTACTATTGCATTCGAAATCCTGTTAATGAATTCCCAATAGGCTACTATCAAGTACAAATGCTCAAACCTACAAAACTTTACAATCCCATAAACTCTAACCTGCCCATGGCCGATTCGCGAAGGTTGATTTCACTGCGGGCATGAACAATGGCAGAAACAGTGTTCCCACGATTTTGCCTATATTAAAGAAGCGAGCATTCAAACGCATATGAACATATTTACATGTGCACGAAAATGTACTTGGCTTTTTATATTTATCTGTAAAACGCCTTTAAACTACTCACAGCCTAACCCATACTGCCCAGCACATGTGAATGGGACTGAGTTCATCTTGAGGTCACCGAACGACGGAATGATTCTCATTTTATGACAGACCAAAGATGCCTATACTGCCAAACCAAAGCTAGGACAGCAGTACAGAAAGCAGGAAGATATTATGCACAACTTTGAACTGTTATCCTTTAATATTAACACGTTTTTCAGCTTGGAAAAAAATACACAAGGAAAAAATGGCATTGTCTTACATATAGCCTACAATACAAACAACTACATGACAAGAAAAACATTACTTCCCTTGTGCCTGGTTTTATTTTTGCGGATTATAAATTTGATTATCATATAGAACAATATACTAGCTTATATTTTATTGGTAATAGATTGGCCTGTATGTTATACTGGTATGGAAATTTAGCAAAATAGGGAAAAAAATCCAAGTGGTGCAGCAGTAGGATGTCTATGATCAATGATGTCGCGCTTAGGGTTATCTTTAATTTTTCATCCTCAATCGATTGTTATGCGTCCAAAAGCTTCTCTGATATCTCAGAAGAAGCTCAGTTTGTATCCCTGTTGAAGTGAACACGAAACGAGGCAGCGAGGAAGGACTCACGCCCTATAAGACTACATTTTACAAACGGATTTACAATTTGGACAGTAGCATGCCCAAAGATGAGATGGATGATAAATAAACGCCACGGATCGCGTACAAACAAGGAATTTGCCTAGAAAAAATGAAGGGAAAACATGTAAGTTTACTTTAGTTCTTATTTATAGTCTAATAAGCTAATACATTGCTAATAACGCACATCGACAATAAAACCAGCCGTTAAGTCGGTAATGACCATGTGCATTGATCAAAACAACAAAGAGCGCCGGTGAACAACACGTACTGCGTTGAGACGTTTTGTAGCTTTATCTTAGCTAAGGCCAATTGATAGCCTGTTTAAGCGAGGGCTTATCCTTTGTCCTATAGGCCTAGGTGCACTCAGTTGTACTAGAACAAAACTGGGCCTTTTGTCACAATTTAGCCCTGTCAAAACCTGACATTTTGATCAAAACTAGTGGTCTTTTTCATTGTTGCATATCAGTCAAATGGCTGGGCATATCTGTCATCTATATATACCCTGTAGATCCGAATTTGTGTGAAAGGCTATTCGCAAATTCGTGTCTTGGGGAATATGTAGTTGATGTAACCGCAGCGTCGATCTGGGAGACTGAATGTGTAATGTCTGACCTCGTCAGTTCTCCGTTTTATTCTGTTCTTTTCACCAAGGCAAAGTTAGTCTAGCCCTATGGACCCTTTTGAAGTGGTTAGCCTTGTGGGTTGTAATTGAAGAACACCCTTGAATTCCAGTAAAATGCAAACCAAGTCAAATACTTGAAGAATTTTAAATGGACTTTTCCATGTTTACCTCCATCTAGATCTCCATTCATATTTCATTAAGACTGAACGTGATGAAACATGACAGACGAAAGTTCTCAATTTCTAAACAGGGCCCCATATTAGAGCTGCAGCATGGCCTGTTCTGAACAGAAGACGCGGTTCAGTAGTTTTGGCGCTGGTGGCGCCGCCCTTTTTTTTATTTACATAAAGCAGACACACTGCAATAACACACACGTTCTTTCTGAGCGTTTATTTTCATGCATTAATCTACTTATTCCCTTTCAGCAGTAACATTATTATTCTTATTCTTATTCTTATCTATTTATGAAACTTCTATACGATACACGCCTTACTGTTTTAGTCAGAATAACCCAATTTAGTGACTTAAATTGTATCATTGCTCAGATCTTCGGAAAGCAGGCGTTGATGAGTCAAACAGGAGAGGAAAACATTTTTATAAACTGATTTTTAGTTAGAATTACTATATGCTGCTCTTTTTTTTTCGTGCAGCAGCAAGTACTCCAAAGAGCCTGTCATTGGGCGGACGCCGGGGAGAGATTCCGATGTGTTATTTGTCAATCTTCACAACATTCTGAAAACAAAGGAGAGGACAAATATGAGACATCCCAGGTATTCGTGTAGATAGCCTACAGGACATTCCTTACAAAAAGCCAGTCTATAAAGATTGAGTTTAATGGTACTTCTTCTTTGGCACAATTGAATTTCCTTATCTGTTTTATTTTTTAACTACAGGATAATAAATTATCCCTCATATTTAGTACTTGGGGGAGGTGCGGGTGGCTTTCCCACATAGGCTATGAAAATACTGCCCCCCGAATACCTTTAAGTGATATACGTTTTTCCAAGTTTTTTTTTTAAAGAACACATATGTGCATATTTAAACATCATAGAAGTGCAACAGAAAGGACGTGCAGGTTAGGTAAAAGGTATCACCTGTTTGGCATGTCACGTGACTCAGGAGGGTACAAGACAGCTGTTGTCTGCTGGTCATTAGGGTGGGGTGTCAACCTGAGAGCAAAGAAGAAATGCATTTTGCAGCCTCCTGGCAACTGATGAGTACAAATAACATCTGATCAATGTGTCTCGGGATATGGAATGTCACTATGAAGAAAATGTCACACAAATGTAACTAATAAACAGATATTAATGGAGATGAAAATAAAATCTGCATCTCATTGCCCAATACTATGCAGTTGTGCATTTCTATCAAATTAAAGTTTACGACTTGTTACACGTCTAACTTTTGAAATCTCTGCACTTAACTATAATATTTTCCTGCTTTCTTAGAATAGGTTCTGCTGTTTTAGAATATGTCCCGCTGACTTATAACAGCTCTTAGCTCACCTGCGGATCTCTGCTCAAGATTGGTTGTCCAAGTTAGATATTAAACCCCTTTCTGCAAAGAGCGCGTGAGCAAGGGAACGGAACGCTGGAGATCAACTTGAGAGATCAAAGGCCTCTGGACCAATAGGAAATTGATCCGAAGATGATCACTAGACAGCGGTAGTCTCGCTTCCTCGTCTTCAGTAATTACAATAGACTACCAGGCACAGAGAATACCCGATAGATTTATTCAACACCATACTGACGTTTCTAATGACAATTTTTTATGTTGTGATAAAATTACATATTGTTTTTCAAAAGGGAAATGTTTTCCTTACTAATAGAGAAAACCTTTCCCCATGCAGCCTTTTCCAGTTTGTTCAGTAACGGTATCCTATACTGCAAGAAAGTGCATGTTTAGCACCATAAAATAAGTGAGCTAGTGCGTTGTGATTATCATCAAAATGTGATCACAAAACAATTTAAACAGACCTCCCAGGTGTCAAGTTTATAAAACGCCAATCAGCATAACTTAAATCAAATGACAAACAAGAACAGTAGATCGCCCGTTTATCTTTCTAAAAACACGCTTACGCTTACGAACAGATGTTTAAAAAGGTATAACCTAATGTTAGGCATGAAAACAATGTTATAGACAGTGTCCTGCTTGGTATTAAGTCTAAGCAGTAATACACAGCTTAGAATGACTGCCATTCCTTGTCAAAGTGTTTGCTTGGGTTATTTAAAGTAGACTCTTCGCCGTTCCATTATTTTGTCCGGAACGTCAATACTGCTTTAGACGACATCCTGATCTTGCTTATTTTTGTTTGATTCGCAGTTCAATTGATATCGATTGCTTACTGTGAGACACAGCGGCATTTGCCTTGATCAGCTTTTGAGGTCTTCTGCTGCTCTTCCAGTTCTTTGACCATCTAACGGTCTATGTCCAACTTATGGTTCCAGTGATGTGTAGTGTATTTAAAAATAAGCCGCTACAGAGGCTGTAATAAATGTCTGCCTTACTTGTACGCTTGCATAGAAATTTGATTTGGGTTGCATGTGCTAGACTAGGCCGAGTGTTTGGTCAGTCGTTTTTGTGCAGTTTTTTGATTTGTTGATTTTCATTCGTCATTTTGGTTATGGTAATATTTCGTGTGGACAGCCTTTACTAACGGATATTTTCCCTTCAGGCATTTTCCCTGTTTGAGATTCTCCCGCAGGAAGTCTCCAGCGGATTATGTTACTGGTGAGTGAGCTCACACACCCCCATATCACATTCATTTAACTGTAAAATTTAGGCTGTTTTTGGTTTCTGTATTACATTTTTTTAAATCACAGTTTTCCCAGATGAAAGAGGAACAGACTATCTCTCCTTGAGCACGGGAGAGATAAGCAATTAAACGTGTGTCAAATTACACTTTGTGTTAATATGCAGTGAGAGATTCATGAGACAGTCAAGTAAGGACATTTTCACCAATTAAATATATATGGGTTTGACGATATGACAGATGGGATTTTCGGTGTAAATTCCGGCTAGTCTTTGGCCGTATATTTACTGCATTATAATGGTTAAACACGTTGGATTATCTTATTTATCAATTAATTTTATATGGACAAACACGAAGCTTCTGTAGTTCGTAAGCTGCCTGAAATGAAAGAAATTAAATGCATCATTGTTTAATAATGTTTCTGGTCAGGTACAGAAATTGAACATGAAATATCTCGGAGCTCTCACTTATTTGTGGATTCACGACAAAACCTCTACAGCCCTACGTGACAGGCAAGCTGCATTAAAATAGACTCGGTTTGTGAACGGCGGATATGTCTACATGATTTATCACCATATTACTTCAGCTAGGGTTCACGACGAGTTCAGGAGCCTTTGTTCTTTCTTTAGTGTCGTCACTCTAGTTTCTTTTCCTATACATTATTTTCTATTTGTCTCTTTCTCTATAGCGCTAACCCTCCACTACTTCTATCCACAGGAGCGCAACTGAAAATATGCCTGTAGGGCATTTGTTAGTCAAGTAACATCAAGTTTAAAACAAGTTAATTATTTTTCACTGTAATTCTCTTCTCGTTGCTTATTCGCTGGAATTAGGCAACATAAAGTGTTATTTACCATGAACGCATGGCAAAAAGGTCTTGCTATTTTTGTTATTAATTTGCATTTGAGTTATAGTGCGAGACTGGTTATCTTTCCCTTTTTCTACAACTTGAATTTATGATCCGTTATGCCATTTACATTGCATTTTATCCTTGCTTTTACGTCAGTAAACGGGCACAAAAGTGCTTCGACGCTTGTAGTTGTTAATTTGCACTACCCTACATTTCTAGGTTACTTGTAGCCTACGTTTTCAAGCACGAGAGTGGACTGAGATCTGGCTTATAAACTACACTTACCGAAAATTCTGAATGCCGTTAAGTTTTAAAAGAATTAAATGCCCTGATCAAATAGACTAAGATAAATTGAGATTACTTTTTACTTTCACTCTTTATAAAATGCTCCCCTATGCTCGGTACCTCGCTATTTTCAAAATACTCAAAATTAGATGTATATTTTCACAATTTGCTGTACAATAAGTTGATATTTTAAAACAGTTCTGTAGCGTTATATCAGAATTCAACTGTGTCGACTTTTAAAGCATGAATAATTTTAGCTTGACCAGCTGTACTGATTATGTGGCCGCACAAAGCATAATCGCATTCATTATTTGTACCAAATACAGAAACAAAAGGACGTTGTTTTGTTTGTGAGAGATTTTCTATTTTAATTTCAGTCTATAGCTATTTTGCAAGAAACACACGAACCATGCCATGTGCTCTTTCAGTTGTAATGGATTTATGTCGTCTCATTCATACCGTGTGCTACTTTGACCTTTTAGGTCGCCTACCAAGAGGCCTGTTGAACGAAACTGTCACGTGACTTAAGATGCCAGCGTTTTGCAAGGAGCCCAAACAGACCCGATGTAGCAAATAAAACCGTTCCAGGCAATGCAGAACAAGACATACAACATCAGCTCCTCATTATCGCGCAGTGACTCGTTTGAGGGTGACATATTTGGATACAGTGGCACGACACGTTTCACTATCCATGGCTTCCCAGGAAAATAACGGTCAACAGAGGAATGTTTGCTCCCAACTTTACCTTGGAAACGATATCCAAAATAATCAGAAAACCAAGGACCGTACCAGGCTCAGTTTTCCCAGTGAACGCTATCAAAGCTTTACAGCATCGCCACTCCAGGTCTCTGGTCCGACACCCCGCAGCAACTCTCTGCAGTCCGGCGATATGAGTACTGATCTAAAAATCGACTTTACTTTTGACAGCAAACGGCTCTTCCCATGGATGTCTAAGAAAATAATCAAACAGAAAAGTCCCAGCTGTAATGATGGTGGGTACAATCGGTTTGAGTTGTCATTGGTTGATCAGATTCACAATAAACCACGCTTAAAGCCTTTGCCTTTTTAAACTTTTACAAAGATGAGCAATAAGCAACAGGCAGCCGCTGGTGAACTTCAAAACATGCTAGTCAGTATATGCTGTTTTAATTTGTTGTCGTTGGTATTTAATGCCTTATATATACACATATATATTTCTCAACAGAAAAAAGCATGACCGATGAACAACCTCTGGTGTCACAAGGTTCGAAAAGGATGCGCACAGCGTACACAAGTGCACAGTTGTTGGAGCTGGAAAAGGAATTTCACTTCAACCGTTACTTGTGCAGATCGCGTCGGCTCGAGATGGCCAATCTACTCAACGTCAGTGAGAGACAGATCAAGATCTGGTTCCAGAACCGACGGATGAAATATAAAAAAGAAGACAAGCTGAAAAGAATGGCCCCGTCTACGAATGCTAGCCGGCCGCTATCCCCACGAATGATCATTCGTGATTCACTTAAATCTCTCACTGAGATTAACATCGATTCTCAGTCCGTTAACAGTCCTCAACATGATGTGTACAACGTTTTCAAAAACTCCGCAGATTCGTCGTCTTATGCGCAGAATCGTAAACCCACAAATGGTCCATACTGTCGATTTTTAAATGATGGCAGTGGTCTCACCTTCGATAGCCACAACTGTTCCTATTGTGTTGAGGATAACAACGGGGCTTTTATGACATCTATTGTGCCCCAAGTGCACAAATTTAGTCATTCTCCACAACTCATGTAATATGGCTGGTCAGCAGAAAGCAAACCTGCACCACAGCTCTCGGTTTTGCACTTATACCAGTCAACAGTAAGCACAGTTACATCTTCGTGCTGATGTACACATACAAATGACACGTTTCGCTTGTAATTAGATAGAGATTACTAACTAATTAGATTTTCTTTAAGACATTATATTTTCAAATTCAAAAAGACACAAAGAAGGTTTTGGATAAAAGTAGAGTAGCCTATAGGCCTACAAATACTCAAATGCATTTACATGGGTGTGATGGAGTGATGGAGTGAGGTCTTATATATATATATATATATATATATATATATATATATATATATATATATATATATATATATATATATCACACTTATTTTGGAATTATATGTTCACAATAAACTAATGTTTAATTTCCCCATTTTTCCTCTTAGATGTCTTAGACAGAATCTGTTTTTGATCCAGTTCCTTAATTGGACAATTACTGTTTCAGTGTTGCAATACAGTCGTATAATTATAGTTTATTTATGAAGCAGCGGGCATAGCTTGCAGCTGCTTGAAAGTCATTCCTTCTCATTTCACTCAATCATGTCGCTGATTGATCTCCCAGCAGTCCTTTATAATCTAGAAATACAGAATATATAATTTAAAATTTTATTTTGCACGTTTAAATAAGTTAACTTTTACAAATGTTTATAAGTACATATCTATCTATCTATCTATCTATCTATCTATCTATCTATCTATCTATCTATCTATCTATCTATCTATCTATCTATCTATCTATCTATCTATCTATCTATCTATCTATCTATCTATCCATCTATCTATCTATCTATCTATCTATCTATCTATCTATCTATCTATCTATCTATCTATCTATCTATCTATCTATCTATCTATCTATCTATCTATCTATCTATCTATCTATTCGAAATTCAAAATATTCAAAATATTCAAAATATTACCCAGACCGATGTATTATAAGAGGAAATAGGCCCAATTCATACTTTTGCACTATAGTCTACTCAGCTGTCTAATTTTACCCCCTTACATACGCAAGCAGCGTGCTATGTAATTTAAAAAACTCGAACAGCTCAGCAAGCGAAAAATATCCACAAATAGTTTTCTGGAGCCTACTACGTGAACGAAAGTAAGAGCATTTTAGAACTGGTTTGAGAAGAGTCTTTCGAGTAGGCTCCTGTTGACCCCCCCCCCCCCCCCCAAAAAAATTGTTAAATCGTAAAAATGTTCTTATTGCTGTAATAAGAATAATTTTCTTCAGGCATTCCCTGTTAACGTGTGCGTTTATCTGACTGATGGGTGAATGTCATTGATGTGTTTGTCATGTAAATGCGAGTTCTTTGAAAGGCCACTCGCTACGCCCAAGTTGCTGCTGTAGATCTCATTCTATTGGTGCACTTTTGGTCACATGATCTGTCACTTGGTTGATATGTAGCCGGATAGACGTTCTGAGGTTTGACATACTGCTAAGAGGTTGTAGGGCATTTGGACAACACGCTGGCGTTTTTTGACCCCATTTAATTACGGGTGGTCAAACAAAAATGAATTCATACTTAGATTACACAGTTTATAACCGTGGAACTAACCCAATAAATGCAAAGGTTGGATGTTGTTCTTTGGATCAGGAATACATGCAAAATGCTTGTGCAAGCACTAATAGTTGCATTGCTGAGGGGCGGCCAATTGGAGGGAACTCGTTTACACCGGCGTTACATGAAACTCAAGGCATGAACTATGCGCATCAACCACCCCAGCCATACCACATTAATTTGGATCTTGTTACAACAGGACAGGCAAACTACGGAAAGCAGGGCCGCGCTCACTTGGAATATGGCCATCAGAACATTCTGAGTCAAGGAGAAGACTTTATGTATCTCCAGTCCCCTGGCTTTTCTGTTGCAAACGTCGGACCCAACACTGGGACACTCGGCGAGTCTAACTGTAGACCAGGACCAGTCACAGTTTGTCAATATCCAACATATCCCTATGGAGAGAAAGAGCAACAGCATAATTATAACGCATATAGTAAATACTCCGGCCTGACGTATAATGACAGTGACTCAAAGAAGAACCCTAATCTAGCACCAACTTTCGACTGGATGAAAGTAAAGAGGAATCCGCCTAAAACAGGTCAGTAAACCATCTTTATTCTAATGAACAAGAAGATCTCAGAGATGTCAAAGAGGCCTGCATGTCGAATTTTGAATATGAGGATTTATATATCCTGTTGAATTACAACATGAGTTCCTTATTTATTCCTATTAATCATTTTTTTCCTTACAGTCAAAGTCACTGAATATGGACTCCACGGCCAGCAAAACATTATTCGCACCAATTTCACCACGAAGCAGCTCACCGAACTTGAAAAGGAGTTCCATTTTAACAAATACCTTACCAGGGCACGACGTGTCGAAGTGGCCGCTACGCTTGAACTCAACGAGACCCAGGTTAAAATTTGGTTTCAGAATCGCAGAATGAAACAGAAGAAACGCGAGAAAGAAGGATCTGTCCCGAACATAAATCGAGCTGCGGATTGCGCTGCTGGACAAAGCACAAACAACTCAACTACCTCAACGCCATCTGGATCTCCAATCTCAGACACTTCAGTCGCAAACTAAGGACAGTATGTTTTATGTCACTGTGGCAAACGAATCTGCAATTCCAAGTTCCAACATTCTGTTGCTGAGGACGTCCACGTAACTTATTGTTTAGATTTAGACCAAATTTTAAAATCTTGCAGTTTTGCCACCCTGTTTCTCTTATCTAACAGTTTGTGAATTTTGGAAACATATTTCCTCCAACTTAATGCACGTCGCTAGTTTCGAAGATTTTTTTTTTTCAAATGCCTAAGCATTTGGAACTATATAAATATGATGTAATGCATTTAAATCCACATTACTGTCGTCTGCCAGGGAAAGGGCAGTCTAATTTGCACTAGAAATGTATACTTCTGGGGGAAAAAAGGTCGTGTATTCATATGTATACAGTAATCATTAGACCTGTTAAGTAATAATAACTGAATAAAAGTGTTTTATTTTTCTGAAATGAGTTTCCATGAATCAAACGAGAACAAGTGATTTTGTCACTGTGTTGATTCTCTTTTAATTAGAAGCTTCTGTATGTTTGTAGGAGCATGTTCTTTGTTAAGGGACATTAAGGGACATTACAACACAATAGGGCTCATTTAAATTGGTGTTAACCCCAGTATGTATAGTTTGACAAGAGGAATGTTGCAGTACACACCGGGTGGCTTCCTATGACCTTTTCACCTCCCAGTACCTTCAGGCTTTCTAAACATGTAAACACTCCTGCCCACTACCACAACCACTGACTGGTTTTGCAGTTTTACTAATACTTAAATTCTTCAGTCTAATTAAAAATACGTTGTGTAATATGTCCATGGTAGCATGCGCCCAAACCATTTAATAACCAATATCACCAAGTGATATGAATTTTCAAAAGAAATTTGCATGAACATTGCTCACTGTAAACCAGATTTCTTGTTGGGCAGGATTAAGCACTGAAGTATCATATTCTTTGTTAAATAGACAAGGCACACCAATAAACTTACATTTAAACTTCTAAAATCATTACAAAAAAACAAAAACCCAAAGCCCCCCACAATCCCACAACCACCACCACTAATGACATAAAAGCCTAGACAGATCTTGACTGTCACCTCAATCAGCCTCACCTCCAGGTAGAAATCTGTGGATTCTGGGCAGCCCTATTTCATTCCCCAGATCATCTGATGGACTGCTCCAATATTTACTCAGGGTGTTGGGTTTGCACTGTTCTTACCCCTGCAGCAGTACACTGTCAGCACCCACTTCACTGACCAGGTTCATCCAGAGGTCACAGCTAAATTAATTCAATAAGGCCTTGGGCATGTCCAGCAGGACAAGATAAGAGTGTCTGACCAAATGTCTGGGAGCTCTTTATTGTCCCATAATTTTACAGCATTAACATACAGTAAGACAGGCTTGAAATATAAATTGTTTTTCGGAACATTTTATCAATTACAATGTATATTGAACATTTATACATATTTCATTACTTAAAAATGACTGGATGTTCAGACAAAATTATTTAGTACTAGGCTGTGTTGACTAAACATGCAATGTGGAATGTTATAACACTTAAGAATAAAAATGCAATTTTTCACTAGGCTCTATGACATTGTGTCCCTCAACTCTGAGAGGCACAATCTCAACTGGTGGCAGTAGAATGCCAAAACCCCGGTCTCTGTTAAGATCGACTTTAATCTCTGCTCATATAAAAAGCCACTGCTGGGGCTGCAGTTGTCCCGTTTGTTAGATAATGTGAGAAATTATGCAGATGTAAATCCATCTATTGGCCAGCCAGTTACAAAGCATATGCAGGTAATGGTCTATGTGCTTCACTCTTACAACTGCTGTAAGGGTAATTGGCAATTTTCTTT
This sequence comes from Electrophorus electricus, assembly GCF_041902795.1. Taxonomy (NCBI): domain Eukaryota; kingdom Metazoa; phylum Chordata; class Actinopteri; order Gymnotiformes; family Gymnotidae; genus Electrophorus; species Electrophorus electricus. The sequence goes on from NC_137511.1 coordinate 4,211,902, forward strand.
TTCTTTTTTTTTTGCTGTTTGAGTGAATCTGGTCATTAGGGTGTTTTCCCTGCCCTTTTGGATGCATCGCTTGGGGCTCCCACTGGGTCCCCATCTGCATACCTCAGGGCCAGAGCTACGGCCGAACGCAGACGTTCTGCTCATCTGAAAGAAGCGGCATGGTTTTCGTCCTCTTGTCAGCGTGCAGGAACACCTCACGCGCCACAGCAAGTGGGATGAGAAGGGAGGTGCAGAGGATAGCGGGGCACAAGAAGGAAGGAAGGAGAGATCAGCAATGATGAGGTTAAAGCGGGGGGAGGGGGGGAGCGACGAGCAGTGTGGGAGTAGCTGTTACTACGAAGTCATGTGATCAAAGGCCATGCATGCTGGTGTACAGAACCGCTTCTTTTTCGCAGCCTCACACAAATCAGCAGCTGTAAGCATAAACTCACAAGCAGCAGCCCTGCCTTGCTTCTCCCTTCCCCTGCTGCTGGAGCTCACCAGGTGAGTAAAGCAGCAGAGCCCTGCGTCCTCTAAGCCACTGAGCCATCATTCGTTACAAGTGCAGACAGGGACAGGCTACTGTCTAGTACCTATGAGACATCGGGGAGGGCAAGAGTTATGCTGTAGAGGCCACAGTACAGAAAAAGGGGTAATCATTAGCTTTTGCACACTGCATACTGACAGGTGCAGTGTCTATAATGTAAAGGCAGGCAAAATACCTCTCCCTCCTCTCTCTCTCTCTCTCTCTCTCTCTCTCTCTCTCTCTCTCTCTCTCTCTCTCTCTCTCTCTCTCACACACACACACACACACACACACACACACACACACATGCTGGGCATGGTTGTCACAAGGCCTTTTACAAATCAAATGCCTGGCTTGACTTCCTGAGTCTTGTTCAAGTCCTTCTGAAGCGTGTCACTCCACAGGGGTACCTGAGCTCCAAAGGATAAAAAGAGAAGTGTATACACTATTCACTGGCTTTAAAAAAAGTGTCACAGGGCCATTCTGTCTGTCTTCTTGTTTTTGACATTCTGCAAATGGCAAGCACAGAGACTTCATGCAAATAGGCTCCACCTGTTGATGGGAAAATATCAGTTAAACTTCCAGCTCCACTCTCCACAGTCCTCTTCCTCTGGGGTCTACACAACCATCTTCCTGCAAACCAGTAACCATGTTCTTATGGCATGCCACCAATGCATTACTTTATTAGCTATGGAAATAATAGTGGCTTTTTATTGCAGAAGTCAGAGCATGGCCTGTGAGAAGTAGACATGTAATGTGTAGGTTAGTAAAAACAGTTGTGCAAAGTAAAATGCTTGTTTGCTGCAATACTGTAACATTTAGGTGTAGTGAAGGAATGATACTGGACCTTGACGAAGGTGCTTTGCTGTTGCTAAATTATGTACCCATTCAAATTCTGGTTTATTCACAGAGTTTCTCTTTGAGAGTGGCATAGTGCAGCCACCGCTCCATCAATAACTTGATTAAAGAAGCCAGTAGTATGTGGGCTAGAGGGAGACAGATGAAGGGTGACAGCTCATTTTATCAGTGACAAACCGTCTGTCTCTCTGTCTTGCTGGTTGCCTTCATAGCCTCGTCTACCAGGCACTGAAGTCTAAGTGTCTGTACAAACAAATCCTCCTGCTTTAGGCTCTCAGCTCTCCCACAAGCAGGATAAAGACTCCAGTACTGGGAACTGCAGGATTGGAACAACTCATCAATTGTATGCTTGATTCGCAGTGATAACAACTGCTATCAATCTGTACAAAATCCAAAACATTTACAAAAGAGAGTAGTTGTCAAATACTATAATCTTAGCTGAATTAACACGTCCTTTTTTGAAGCAGTTTTTTTTTTTGTACTCTAGGTGTTATAGTTTACCAGTGGCTATTTTACTGTGTGTCTTCATATTCAAAAAAGAGACAAAAGACACTGATGAAACAATCGTGAGTAACAATTACTGTTTTCAACATTGATCAATTATGGGTAAATCCTGTTAAAAGATCTGGACAAATTCCAGTATACAACTGGTTGCTCAGAAGCTGAGCCTGGCTGTTAGGGCTGATTCTGTGTGCCAGCTTTTTGCTGAAGACCTATTCTTTCCCTCAGCCCTGCTTGTTTGAGGATTGGGTGGTGACATGTACTGATACCTTAGAAGTCCCCTTTAGCAGATATTTACAACAAAGCCTCTTAAACACTACCTCAAACATCATCTTAGTTAGGCCTGAAGATTTATCTCTTAAACACTACCTCAAACATCATCTTAGTTAGGCCTGAAGATTTATCTCTTAAACACTACCTCAAACATCATCTTAGTTAGGCCTGAAGATTTATCTTGAAGTGTGGGACAGGAGCTTAATTAGCAGGAACAGCAGATCCAGGTTCAAAAGGTCAAGCCAGTAGCAGGAATGAGCCTAGGGCTTCGAATGCCTTTCAGTTCAGTGATGTGTATCTACACCTTTATTGAGATTAAACAGGGACTGAGAATGAATTTGTTGATTGTGAGTTTCCTTGCTGGAAGGTGCTAACCTTAAACTCCGGACCTGTTCTTGGGCCTTCAAACTGACCCCAGCTCTCGGGAGGGGCGCACTGCTGTGTTACAGTGTGATTTTTGTGGAGGAGGGTGATGTACTCAGATGAGAGAGCTGTGCCCCTCCCCCAAGTGAAGCGCAAATGAAAAGGAATGCCAAGATGAAAAAGCCTGCTTCTCCAGATAAGCAAAGAGAAGAAAAGAACTGGCGAATGGCAAAAGAGCTCTCATGGGGAGATGAGAGGTGCTGATGGCAGTGTTGGTGGTGGGAGATCATAGCAGGTTCTCCTCATCAGCCTGGGACAGTGTTTGATACTGGGTCTTTGTCGCTCTTTCAGCTGTGTATTGTTGGGCGGTGTAATCCTGGGTGGATTACAAAGGCTCCTTCCTTTCATATGGCCTTGCCCAGCAGGCAGGAGGCAGTGCTCATAGAGGGCTGGGAGGCCATATGCTCATTCCTCCATTTTCCTTCACCAGGGACTGTAGCTACAGGGACAGAGAGGAAGAGGTCAAACGGTCATGTCCTCGCCTTGGAATGTTACCCCCTCTATTCCATTCAGATTTGTTTTTCTCCCATTACCGCCCTATCCACCCTATATCTCACTATGCACCTGTCTTGAACACCTCACAGCAATAGTACATCTTTTAACCATTGATTGATTGCTGTAGATTTTGTGCAACAAAGTGCTCTTCAATGTGATCATAATGATGATGCATTTGTAGATTATAACACATATCTGGCACAAGTAATGTAATTTTAACCTGTTTCTAATTGCAAGGTATAGGCTATGTGCATCAGGCTTTTATACATGTCATAGTTACTAGACTATGTAATAAAAACAGCATTTACTGCGAAGGTATTATGGGATAAATCCTGTGGCTCTGAAGTCCATAATTTATTGAGATAGAGCAGTTGAAAATGAACAACAATGGTGATAATATGCAATATAAAGTACTAATCATAAACCAAACCAACCGATTAATATTAAACATTCTTAAACAATATTAAACAAACAATAAGCTTTCAAAGCCTACTTGGTAAAACAGTTTATGACAGAATCCGACAGAATACATGAAAGCTCCCTTCACCTGCTTTGCATGTTGCCTTTGGAACATGAACTCATTTGAATTTGAAAATGTAAAAGCTCTGGTTGAAGTAGCCTAGAAGAACAAGCACACGATAAAGCGATTATTTATTTCCTACCTTTCCTCGTTCTACAATAGACCTTTCATGACCTTTCACCATATTTGTTTAAAAATCTACTTTCAGTTTCATAACCACATTCAAAGAGCTGTGCTCTTCCTCACATGCTCTGTCTGTGAGGTTCGCACCTGCCTCGCTACTAGTATCAGCAAGGTGGTACATTTTGTAGAAAACATTTTCATTCTTGGAGCTCTACAACCAGAACAGTTAAAACAGGACCAGACATTTTCAGTGGAATCTTCCATTCAGTAATGGGCACGATTTCTGAAGACATCAGAAGACTTCTAGAAGGTACTGGTTCACGTCACATTAGCAGTGTAGTTTTAGAATGTGTCTTTGAGAGTTCAACAAGGCAGATATTTACCTACAAAGTATTACTAGTATTACTATTAGTAGTATTATTACTGTTAGGACTTTTTCAACTATAGCTATGATTTAAACCCTAATTAACAATGAATTGTGGTGCTTGAAAACATGGTCATCTTGTTAGTCTAAAACAAATTTGGTCTGCAGAACAAAATGTAATTTTTGAATGTTGCATTCATTACTTTGTGAAGCTGCTCTCTGATTCTTCTTCGTATCTTCATCTTTAGCTATTGTTCATTAGCTGCAGCGTAGCCATTTACCGTTAAAATCGTCTCACTGACAGGTGCCTTAAGAAACCGTTCTGACCTCCTATGTTGTATTTACTGCAACTGTGTGTAGAGCAGTATGTAACAACTATTCTGGTGTTGTTATTACAGTTTTCTGACTATCCCAGATGAAAATGTTTGGTACACTGTGATCATCTATAAGGGATCTTATTCATCCAGACACAAAGGAAGCCACTGTCAGTTGCACATGCTGACATTTGTAACATTTGCATTAACCAATCTTCACAACTTGATCTTTTGGAGAGCTTTTGCATATTTTCAGGACATCATTTAGTGTGGAAAATATTTCACTATGACACTTGAGCTGTTTAATTTTGCGTCCTCTCCCTCTGTTTCCCTCTCTGTTTCTCTCTCTCTCTCTCTCTCTCTCTCTCTCTCTCTCTCTCTCTCTCTCTCTCTCTCTCTCTCACTCTGTCCGTGTGTGGAAAAAAAACTATAAAATTGTTTATAAAATTGGTGGTAGGACTATAGGTAACATGATGGTGTGTGTGTGTGTGTGTGTGTGTGAATAATCTTTTTCAGATTGTGAACTGTTTGTCTCAAGCATTCTACAGGATGAGAACCTGAGTAGGCATGCTCGTGAAACAAGGGACATACTTCTGAACAACTTTCGAGTTGTTCACAATAAGTAGGAGCTTCTGTTGCATTAATAATTCGACTGGTCTTGTGTTATGAATCATATAATTATATATTTCAAGCAATTTTTATAGTAACTAAAAAGGTGAAAAAGCCATATATAATCCATGTCTGTTGTTGTTGTTTTTTGTTTTGAATAACACTACTAATTAATTAGAAATAAATCAAACTGATTAAAACAATTTTATTTGAAAATTAATAGAAAATAAACTTTTTCAGTGACCTGTTATCTTTGGAGAAATGTCACTGTTCTTACTAACAGTACAAAGAAACATGTTAGATGATAAGACAGGAAGTTCATTTCTTATTGTTCTTCACGCAGTGATGGAGAATGCATCATTGCTGTGCCAGTATGGTTTTCATTGTGGTTTTGTGGCATGCAGTGCTCAAATTTGGTCTTTCGTGCAGCAGAGGAAGCATTGTACTGCTTCTAGTGTAGTGCAAAGCAGAATTCCACAGCCTACGCAATAATTCTCATTGTTTGAACACAGCGCATTATAGACCAAAGTCAACTGAGCCCCATCTTAGCATTTACACTAGTGAGTGTATGACACAAAGCTGTGTGTAGTTGGGGAAGTGTTTCAAATCAAACATAAGGAATTCATTCACTGGCTGACATTTTTAGCTCTTGTTGATGTTGTTTCTAAACAGGAATTTCCAAAAGCCCTCCTCTGGTGTTTCTTTTCTCAAATAAAATGCAAAAAATAAAAACAGATTATTGTATTATTATTAGATTATTGTAATCACACCTACATACCTTTTTGATCCAGTCTACTTAAGAAATGTTTAATTTAGTAATTTTGTATTTGGTGACAAGGCAGATGACGATTTTATCAATTTATCTTCTCATGATCTCTTTTAATTATTCAAATCCAATCATATTCTGTCTTGTTTTTCAGAAATCCACAGGAATTTCCCTACAGATGTAAGTTAGCGCTTGTTATTTTACTTGTTGTTTGTGTAATGGCATTTTGTTCTAGTGGCTATTCATAGATGGATAATTCACCCTGATTACATGCCAGTGCTGGCTTGTTCACTCAGTACCATCAGAAAGTCTTCCTGATCTGAGTAGTCCCTTGTTCATGCACATTTTTTTAACTTCCACCATTAATCTCCATATGTGTCATTCTCACTTTCCAAATGGTCTGTGCTCTTGTGCTGTTGTCCATCTCTCAGCTGAGTTTAGGAACGAGGACAGTTCAGACGACAACCGCAGCTCTAGCCTGGGGCGGTCTGCACATTCTGATGACCTGTCTGTTGCTTCGGACTACCAAGAGGATGCTGCGCCTGAATGTGAGTTCTCACATTGTGTTTCCATTTGGCTATGATGTTAGAGTTGGTCCCCATTCTTGCACTAAAGCCCAGTGATTATCCAAATATCATCCTCCCTAGTGTTTATATCTGGACCTCAAGATGAAAGTGTACACCTAAAAGATTTCACCTCCTGTAATGCTTCAGTGACATCTCAAAAATGTCCAGTGATAGTGTTTGTGTAGAGCATACACTATCAAAACTGTAGCTACAGTAGCAGATATTTAAACTGAATGTGTCCTGCATTTCCCAGTAAACAGGTCAAGTTAAAGGTTATGATATAACTTTAGACTTTCTGTATAGCGCTCAAATGACATCTGACATAGATATGTGTAGATAACCTGTAAATGAAATCAGCTTATAGAGTATATGTGCAAGATGTACCTAGCCTCTTTAGCACATTGGGGAACACTATCTTTGAAGGATGTTGGGGGTTTATTGGGCAGAGTAATGATTAAGTATAGTGTGGTGGAGGTGTTTGGTAACAGATCACCCTCTAGTGGATTCCCACGCCTGTGCTGAATGCCAGTAGGATACGGAGAAGGAGATGTGGGGTGGGGGCTGGGAGTTGTCGCTGCTGGCTGGGATGGCTTCAGCAGAAAAGGGATGACGAGCGCCCTCTAGTGATAAGAAAATTGATTTGCTGTCATTGAAGTCTTCCATTTGGCTGAGTTGTCTGAGTGCTGGTGGGGCTTCCCGGTTGTATGCCTTTGTTGTTTGCCTGTGGGCATACTTATGATTGCAATATTCATGTCGTTCTTTCTGAGAAAGAGGGAACACTTTCACAAGTTGAAAAATATAGGAAGAAAAATCACTGAAAGAAAATTTGAGGTGCATCAGGGGAAGGTTCTAGCGAGTGACACATGGAGAAATGATGGAAAGGAAGCTAGAAAACCGTGTATCTCCTTGCGGCCAGAACCCAGTTTACACAGAGGCTGCACTAGCTGTTGCTGCAGGCCAGAGCCATGACTGATCATCATCCCTAGTCACTCTCTTCCCAGCTGGGCCTGAAACACAACCCTGTACCTGAGGGGCTGTGTCTAGGCCCTCGCTCCCCTGATCAGTCATCTGCCATCACAGGCTCTTTTTAGAGGAGGGAAGAGATTGCAATTCCATTTGCTTGGCCAGTTTAAAATATGTTGTCTGCTTAAAACAAATCATTTTAAACTAATTTTGTGCTCACACTTGTCTAGAAATGACAAATACTGCTCACCATTTTTAAACAGCTTTTGATTTCACCAGAGAAAGGATATGAGAAAGTATAATGTTGGTCTCCATGTCTCTCAGAAGAAATCAGTGAGAAGCCTGAAAGGTCACATTAATCTCTACTTAAAAATATTGCTTTGTGCCCTAGAATGAAACTGTGAACATCCCACTATCACAGGGTTCAGAACTTTTTTTTCTCCAACAACTACATTTATTTAGCATCTTTATAATTTAGGAACAAAAGTGTCAAGACTGTGTGTGTTCTTTTGATATGACTGCAGAAAAAAGCAGTGTTAGTGAAAGGGGAGTAACTTGGATGGGGATTCATATCATGTCACTCTTTTAATAAACGTAATGACCAGAGGGGGCAAGTGCAGTTCAGAGTTCATGTTTAGTTCACCAACAGGGAATCTCACATCGAGACCTTTGGGAAACATATCAGAATATTAGGAAATTAAACAACGGAAAGGAATACAGTTATGGAAATTGTGTTTATTCACTTAAATGTAGGATGTTGTTGTCTTTTCAATATTCAGTTTCACTCATTTACTATATGTCCTCAATAAGGAAATTCCATGCTGAGAACTGAGGAAATAAACCACGTCTTTCCTTTTTCTTGGTTTGATTAAAGCATAAATATAATATGCTTTATATAACGGAATCAGCCACTAACCCAAGTTGAATAAGTTGAATACCTCCCAAATTGACATATTCAGAGTGAGTCTATCATGGTTCATTGTAAATATAGTTCAGACATTTAGTTCTTCCTCCTTCAGCGCTTCAGTGATGTCACTTGGATGTTTGTTTGAGGAGGAAGCAGAGCGCTTGCCTGGCTGGCTGGTGGGCGGAGCCAGTGTTATTTCATTTAGCGAGGACTGCCTCCTCATCTCCAGAGAGGAGCCTGACACCAGATTTGTTATGGTTGACAGGAACAGATGGGCGCTCCATTGTCAGGGCCCCTGTCTGTATGGTAATGTGAACTGCGTTTCACCCGCAGACCGCGCAATTGACCTGGCCTCGCCTGCCGCCTCTCCACAGCCCTGTCTGGATGACAGCAGTCCTACAGGCTGCGAGGAGTCCTGTGACACAGGAGATTTTCAGCCTGGCCAAGTTTAAGACAAAAAGAAACTGGCACATGTTCGCACTATAGGATTTTTATATCTTAAACATGAGTGGTGGGTTTAAGAAATGACACAAATCTAAATGAAAAATGAAAGAATAAAAGAAAAAATATATATTTAGTTTTTTTTTAAACGTATGTTTTCGTCATTCTGTTCTCTAAGGATGAGTTCTGTGTTATTCCCTTACCTCTTTGAGTTAGTATATGGCAAACACAGTGTGTACAGTGTGGCAGGTTGCGGGGTGTGCATGTGCTGAGGTGCCTGGGTGGTATCAGCCTCTGCACATGGCCTGGACCCCTTTGTGCTCAACTGACTGATTTATGCTTTGAAACAAAAGCTGCTTCCATTGCTGTTATCTCAGTGCACAGTGGTCCTACAGCACAGCTGAAGAAACCAATCAGAGGGTAGGAAAGGACTCGCAGCTCTGTGGAATCTTTACCTTAAATTAGATCAAGATGTAAATTTGATTTTGTCAGAGGATTACAGGGCCCAAATTAATGGGTGTGTTTGTTATTGAATTGATTATTGTAATTAATCCCAGGAGAGTTGAAAAGAGGTTTCATCAATGATGTTCTTAGCTTACCAATCAACTTTTTATCTGTAAGACTAAAGTGAATGGTTAGTGTGTGTATGTAAACGTGCATATGAATCTGTTATTTTCATTATTATTATTTTACTGCTTCCAGATCCCAACCTGCCTCTCTGGTTCTAAATATACATATTCCATGCCATGTCATGGATCTGCACTAGAGGACTGTTGACTGCTAAAATGACCCCAGTGGGTGCTGTCTATACACTGTGGGCTGCAGGTTGGCTTGGAGTTTCGGTGTTTTGGTTCAGACTGCTGAACCCTAAGGTCCAAGCCCATCCTGGTATGTTTCTAGTCTTTGAGTGGAGCTTCCTCCCTCCTGTGAACTTTTGACCTGTGGGTGTTGAGCTGGTCACTTTATGACCTGTCTGAACTCTGTCTGTGACGGCATTAATGACCTCCACTCCTATGGCAACAGCACAGGTCAAATGAAGTTTCCTTAGGAAAGGATAATTTGCTTGACAGGAAAATTTCACTACTGAAATTTCCATCTCTGCTTTCACCCATCTATCCATTTTCAATTCATCCATTGATCCTTCCATGTCATGGTTATACTTCCATCATTCTTATTTGCATGTTGAGCAATATGGCAATGTGTTGGCAGGATATCTGCTAGGTTGGGTAAATGGCTGCTGCAGCAGGGACTCCAGCTCTTCTGCTTTTCCTGCTATTTCCCACCCTCTCTTTCCCTTCACATTAATGAATCGAACACTGAAACACATTTGAAGACTCAAGCATTCTAAGTGCATCACTGCCACATAAGTTCAAAAGTTCACTCCACTCCCAGAAGGCTTCTGTGCTGCTTGAAATCTGGATATTTCTCTCTCTCTCTCTCTCTCTCTCTTTCTCGCTTTCTCTCTCTCTCTCTCTTTCTCGCTTTGTCTCTCTCTCTCACTCTCTCTCTCTCTCTCTCTCTCTCTCTCTCTCTTTCTCGCTTTCTCTCTCTCTCTCTCTCACTCTCTCTCACTCTCTTACACTTTCCCCTTTTTTATTTCCTTCACTTTCTGCCTCTCTCTTCCTCTAACTCTTTTGTTCTCTCTTTTCTCTCTCATGCACTCTCTTTCTCACTCACTCAAATACACAGTCTCTCTCTCTCTCTCTCTCTCTCTCTCTCTCTCTCTTTCTCTCTCTCTCTCACTCACACACACACACACACACACACACACACACACACACACACACACACACACACACACACACACACACCAACAATACAGTCTTACCAACAATTTTGCAGTCTTATTGCTTTTTCTTCCCACACATTTACCAACATGAGGACTTTTACTGTGGCTGCAGTGGTAGTATTTTTATTAGCCTCTCACTGTGCAAATCTGAAAACACATTTTACTGTAATTTCCATCCATTTTTGTGATGTTTTCTTTCTTTTGTGGGCTTATAGTATACAAGGTAAACTATCAAATGTAAACAAATGTAAACTGTCAGCTGTACTGTCTGTGCACACCCCCTTTCCCATCTTGTAAATGAGAATTTGATTTTTCTCTCCACTGGATTCCATTTCTAAAGATTGATGAAGTTTGTGTGCAAGGCCCAGGTGGCCTGATGCTTTCTTAGGGAAATAAATGAAGACCGTGGAGGTGTGTGTGTCTGTGCACACCAGAAAGGCCTTCTGTTCCAGTGTTCTCTCAGGGTCTGGTTTGAGTTTTAGCTCAATGTCATTTTGGCACTCACTATAACTGCTGAGCTGGTCCATTATGGTTTTGCAGTGGAGATTAACTGTGAGTTTTTTAAAAACCTTTTTGTGCTCTTTTATGCACTCAATCTATATACTCTAAAAATTTTCTGGTTGACTATTTTATTCTAACAAATTTGTTTAAATGAATGACTATGTTTTTTTTTTAAATCACTAATAACTATTTTAAAAAGAATTCATTTGTTTACTAATGCATGACAATGTTGCTTTCTTCACAAATTTCTCTGAACAAACTCCTCTGACAAGAACATTGCCTGCTGCATCAGTGATTTTTTCGGTTGGTAATAGTGTTAAGGCACACAGTAGCAGTGTTGTAGATTTATTGGAATTATCTAGGAATGTCTAGGTTACACGTATTTTGGTATATTTATTAGGTTTAGTTAGCAGAAAGAGACAACCTTTGGAACAAAATAGACAGTGACCACTGGATCACGTGATTAGCCCTGCGATCAAGAGGGACAAAAGGCACCAAAAGCGGCCAGGAATGAAAGGTGACCACGATGTCACGGCATGCGCCTTTACCGAAGAGTCATTCTTTATAGTGTGAGAGTGCCTGGCTGCTGTCCAGCCATGGCCAAGTACCGCCAATACAAACACTTCAGTGGAACTTCCCCTGTCTTCCTTCATTTTCGCAGAACAGCACAAGTGGAAAACTCACTTTAATATTTGCACTTGAAATAAATAAAATCCAATTCATCCAAGATACAAAAAATAGGTCACTTTGCATTTTTACTAGAGCACGACTTAAAAAAAGAATGCAGGGCTGATAAAGTTCTTTAAGTTCATATCCAGTAGACTCATTCGGTGAATTAGTTAGCAGTATAGCTACCGCGTCGTGCACCGAGCAGCAGCCAAGTCTATAATTATACCTACTGTCCTGACTACAGCCTTTAGGACAGCAGAGTTTGGACAATATTTGACTTTGTCTCCTAGATGAGTTTGGCCTGTTACTTTATTCGGAATGGTTTTATAGAAATGCTTTCTAGACGTTCTGAAACTACGTAAGAAAAAAAGGCTATTTCAAAGTTATACGAATAAAATAATCTATACGGGTCTACAAGAATAATTTGGTACATTGAGAAAAATGCTATATCAAAAAACATAGAAACGATTAGAGACGATTAAACAACAACAAAAAATTAAAACAGAACTAAAAAGTGAATTACAAGACAAACTATATGTTTCTTATCTTACGCTGTACTGATACTGTACTGATACTTAAACCAGCGTTTACAGCTACAACTATTTTTTGTACTTTTCTAACAGAATCCTGACTGTTTTAAAATTAACGCTGTACACTGTGAGCGCATGAAAAGACTTAAGCCTATTATTGAGTTTTTTGTCTTTTTGTTGAGATAGCCTATTTGTCTTTGTATTTGAGTTTTTTAGTGCCTGTAAGCTATAGACTGTCAGTTATAATTCACATATACACTAGCTTGTTCGCTTTCTTTGTAATGACAGAGGACACGCGACAAAATTCAAGTTTACTTTATTACAGGAGAGTTTGCATAGCCTAATCAACATTTATATATATATATATATATATATATATATATATATATATATATATATATATATATATATATATATATATATATATATATATATATATATATATATATATACTAACTTGCTTTCATTATTTGATTTTGGTTGTTTAAAGCATGAAAAAATGTATAGGCCTATTATTATTATCATTATTATGCTATTGTTATAGGGCCGATTACCTTCCAGCGTGTAAATAGCAGGCCCGTGGTAATACCCTCCATGGACCCAATCTAAAATCATAAATGTGGCTCCTGAACGTTCAAATGCGGAACGTTAACGAGCACGTCAAACTTTACAACTCCTGTCACATTCCTTTTCTGATTTATGCCGATTATCACGCGTCTTTATTTACCTTCTTCGGACAACCGACACGTGTCTGTAGGCATAATCTATTTTATACACATAAATCAAAACACAGGGAAAACAAACAAAAAAAGAAATACTCAAAAATACTAAAAATTTGCACATTAACTGTTATTCATTTAAATTAGGAAATACCTAAAAAACAAACAACTGACATACAAAAGTTTGGGTTATTTCTGTATAATCTTCAAATCAGTTCTAATCTTCGAATGCAATTAATTTTAAAGTAATTTTGTTTTATTTATTTCATTTTATTTTAGCATGATCCCGTTAATAAGAGACACATTATAAAAATGAACAGGCATGCACATGTAGTTGTGGAAAAGAGACTACTATATTTATGCCTTTTGTGACTGGAACTTATCTTTTGAACTTATCTTCAAACAAAAACAAATCTTTGCACTTAAATTCTTTAAGCTTCCTAACAACGTTTTTGTTTATATTTGTGTACCAACACAAAACTAACTTTACAGTTACATTTCACACTGCAGTCGCAGTTTATGTTCCATATTAGATGTGTTGCAAACTTTAATTTTAAGAAGAAAGGCGTATTTATCAAAAACACAGTTGTTCTTACAGTTAATCCTTGGTCAGAAACAAATTCCTGCTGGATATTTAATAATAGATCAGAGTGCTGTTAAGTTTTCACAGTTTTCCATGTCTCTTTTTATCTGTAGTGGGGCAGAGTTTGTCACTTGTGAGCTTCTGTCTGCCACCATGGGGTTATAGTAGGTGCAGTTAAACTTTTGAATTGATGTCATAATGCATGGTAGTGAAATTTACACAGCCTAGGCTCTTCACAAAGGCACTTTTTCTATTGCCTCTCCAAAGCGGTGCAACAAAGTCTGCCCTTATTTGGTTGTTTAAAGGCAGTGGGGGAAATATAGCAGTGATTCTGGCACTCTACAGTGTTTCCCTGGTAACCCATGAGGCTAACCCTACCCCACTGCAGCCTTTAGAAGGGATTCGACAGAACGTTGTTAAGCTCTGGACTCCACATGAAATAATGTGGAAATAATGAACTTTTTGCAATTAAAAGATATCAGCCCTAGTTGGTGTGTAAAACTGAAGGAACTGAAATAGCTTCATTGATTTCCACATTGTTTTATTCCTCTCTCTCTGTCTGTCTTTCTCTCTCTGTCTGTCTCTCTCTCTCTCTCTCTCTCTCTCTCTCTCTCTCTCTCTCTCTCTCTCTCTCTCTCTCTGTGTCCATGGCCCCACTGCCGATGTGTGCTGTGGAAGCAATACACAGGGACCACTGCTTTGCCTTTAATGAGGAAAAATGTGTCAATTTGCCCTTTGCTGTATGCAGTTTGAGGATTGGCTTGGGGGGAGGGGCTGTTTAAGCCTGCCTTGAGTGGATCCTTTTTCCTAATCAAGTGCAGTGCAGGAGAGTACAGCAATTCCACTCAACTCTCTCCCCGATCAGCATTCCTCCCCAGCCTCCGTGATGGCCCCTGGGGACCCCAACGCCTTCTGTTTCACCTCATCGGGAGAGTTCAACCTGAGGTCATCCTCTGGCCCCACTTGCTTGCGCGCAGTTGGATGACACACAGAAAGGCCGGCAGCCTGGCAGGGCTATCTGGCCTCCCTGAGAGCCAGCTCGTAGTGTGGGATTTATAAAGGTTACATTCTCCATGTGGATCTAATCATATACCTGCCTGGCTCATCTCATAGGGGGGTCCTGATTTATTCTGCGTGTCTCACAGAGCAAGTCTGTTTTATAGATTGAGGTGATTGTGCCCGATATGTTTAAATGAAAATAATTGTGCACCTGCGACCAGAATGCACTGTTTTTTTTTAAGCATGAGTTAACGATTTTTCAAGTTGATGGGCAAGTTTGAAAGAGATGTGTGTTGTGTGTGTGTTGTGTATGGACTGGACCACCCAGGAAGCCCCGAAGGCTGCAGCTTGCCCTTCCATCAGACATTTGCACTGGTTTGCACATCTCATGGTGGTTCTTATTGAGGAACCACCTGCTGAGGTTTCTAGTAATCGGACAGTATTACAGCCTACACAGCCGTAACAGTAATACAGCCTGTAATGTTTCCCTGCACCGCGATGCATCTTGTCTCTGTTGTCTTTATTAACTTGCTCCCACAAATATGCTCCATTTTCTTTTGCCTGCTGCCGTCTTATTGCGTGTTTGATCACTGTGGGACAGTCTTTGCCTGTTTTAACTAGGAAATCTTTGTAAAGTATCACAGTGTAATTCTTGCCACATATGTAGCATATACATTCATACCTATCACTCCCTGTCACTGATTCAATCCACCCTCCTGACTGACTTGTAGCCAAACTGAAGTAGAAAATAATGGCACAGAATATTAACTCCCTCAGGCCACAATAACATCAATCTCAGTTTTATAGCATGATCAACCACTAAGCCCATAACACCATGCTGAAAGCATAATAATAGGTAGATGAGGGAGGGCTGCTGAATTTACAGCTTAGATCCACTCTGTTCGTGCACATCATAGCTGTACCAAATAACCCTTATTTTATTGGTTGGTATATTGTTACACACCCCTAAATTATTATATTTCACAAATGTACGCCTTTTTTTGTCACTACTCATCATATCTGGCTTCGATACTGACTGCTTCTTGACTTCTGTTTTCATGAGCAGATGTGCCGAATGAGTTTCTGTAGTGCAGCGTGGCTGTCAGGTAACGGAGCGCCGGGGAGGACGTGGCCTAGAGCTCTGATTGCGCCCCGTGCCACGGCCAGAGTGACAGGCTGCGATGTGGCACTCGAGGGCCCCACCATGCTGCTCTCGTGGCACAGCCCGCCTCCGCCCCCGCCTCCGCCCAAGCCTCCACCTCTTAGCTCCCGGCTCCACCGCTGCCGTGGCACTGACGAACGCCGCCATGTGCAGCCCACTCACTGCCTCGGCCCCCACCAATCTTGCCTGCCACGGAGCAGCGGTGGTGCCATGCATCACGCTGCCGTCTCTGCCAGCAGCAGAGAGAGCCCGGGGGAAAGTCATTAGCTTTGTCTCGCTCCCGCTCCTATCTCCCTACTCTCCTCCTCGGCGTGGGGCTCTGTTTACGAGTCCGCGAACGAACAAACAAACAAATAAGCACTTCAAATCTTAGACCTGGATCTTATGCTGGTTGGGAAATGTTTCATTCTTTAAAAAACCTTCACTAGTTTTTTTATTAATAGTTTTACAGAGTATTGTAGTCTTTAGGCCATCATTGGCTATCTTTGTCCCAAGCATCCTTTAATCTGAGGTTAAGTAATCTGTGTGTTATCAATTTTAAGAGAGTTTGATGCATGTACTTAAAAGGGCCACAGATAGTCATTTCAAAAATCACACTAATGTATTGTGATGTGGTTTTATTTTCAAATAATTGAATGGAGAAAACATCCATGTCTTGCTGTGATGCAGGGCTGCTCAGAGCAGTGATGGAAGGTGCTGAAATATTCATAGACACCCTTAGCACATTTAAGTGGAAATGATAAGCACAATGCTAATTAAAAGAGAGGAATGCTAGTGGAGAAAATTACAAAACCACACTGTTCTGAATAATTAAAAATGCAATTTATAGCTAAAATGAAAATATGAGTCACCATGATGAATTTAATTTGCATTTTTTATGAAGGCTTATTACTTAATTCTGCAGAGGAAAATCATGGTTTGTGTATCTTTTGAAGCTTTTTTGGGAAAGTTTGTTTTTTGTATTTTTCTTTTGCATTTAGAAAACCAAGAAGCCGTAGAAAGAAAGTATAAGGAACCCATCACTGGCATTCGTTCTTTTCCAACAATGTTGGCACTGTCAGTTCTTTGTTGTGCGATATTTACACACATTTCAGCTCCTATTGGTTTGCTAAGAAGAGGAGGCTGAGGTTGAATACTGTGTTTAACCAATCAGAATCTTCTATGGAGGGGTGGGATCAGGAATAGAACAGTGTGGGGTTTTTTTCTGTTTTTTTTTTCTGAAGGTGAAATTTTAGGTTACACTGCTACCCTGTGGAAGAATAATGGAACGTGGTAGCCCTCCGCAGTCGCTGCTTGTAGATTTTGAAAGGTTGCTAACCTATGATGGCTGTAGGCCTCTCCTTCAGATCTTTCAGCTGGTGCTCAAGAAACAGGGTGCCACTGTAAACGCAGGTCACTCTGAACTCTGTCATGAGTCAGAAGGTGTGTGAAGATGAGAGAGTCCTCGGTGTCAGCTCATTTTTAGCCATTCTCACCTTACTTCTGTTTATTCTATTTCCTCTGAACTATTAACAGGGCTTGACCTCTTAGATAAATGAAGAGAAGGGAGTGTAGATGGATGAGGGGATTAAAAGGTGTTGGAACGTAGGAGCAAGAGGAAAAAAATTAACAGAGTGGTGGATGGATCATTTAGTGGACTAAGGGCTCATTTTGGAGTTGATATATCAAGAGGCCCATGACAAACAGCATGTATTGCAGTTATATTTATGACGACATCGATGTTGCTGTGTGAATAGAACAGGCTAATATGTGAGTGTGTGGAGGTGCCTGAGATCACGTGAGGGTCAGGCAACTGCATTCTCATCCGTCTTAAAAACACAGCAAGCAGAAACGTTTTTCATGCGGCGGTGTCAAACAAGGGTAGCTTTTGTGGCTGTTGCGTCAGTATTTGATTTGATGACCTAAATGAGTCGAAGTTTATTTATGGAAATAGTGAACATGGCTTGTCACCCTGCCATCACCACAAGCTTATAGGGTTGATGTAATGTTCACGTTGGCAGGGAGCTGTCATGGTGATGTTATGAAGATCCCTAATTTTGACAGCGGAACTACTGGAGGCCTTCCGCATTACAAGGTCCGGGACTCCATTCAAGATGCCACAAGTGTTAATCATGATGATGGAACGTCTGTATATTCTTTGCTGAGTAGTTGCTCAGATAACAATCTCAGTTCAAAAAGTCATATCTACTGTCATCAGTGGACTAAGTGGCATTTGAACATGTATAAATGGGCTTTAAATCAGTCTGGCGCTTAACTCAGAGGCCCACCTGTCCAGCATAACTCTGCGGCCTGTGGGGCTCATAGCTGATGAAAGCTGATGACAGGGGGAATTTCAGCCTTTTGGCCCTGTTCACAGAGTGGCACTCCTGCTGTGCCTTGGTGCCCTGGTGCCCTGCCCTAGACAACATGACTTACACTATAAATATGTCTCAGGGCCAATATAAATGTTAGTCTGCTATTGCAAGCAAAACAGAACAAATCAATGCCTTCAACTCAAATATACTTACTGAGATCTAGATATTGGGAATACGATCGGAATATTGGAAGTGGGGCTCAGCTGAGATTCAGATATGATGTGACATGTAACGTTAATCATGCCAGTCACGTTAATCCTGCTCTAGGTATTTCTGAACTGCTGGACCAGCGTAAACTACAGGAAATGTGTTGGCCTGTGTTTTTCTCAAAGCTGCAGTAAAATCTCTGACATGTGTTTATGGGGTGTATTTATATGGCCTTACTTCTGCTTGGCAGGCCTCTGCTGACCTTCAACTGGGTGATAACTGTGGTTACAGATCTGACACCATGCCTACCTATATTAGAAAATTATGCACGATTTCATTAATAGTTCAATAGTGAACTATTAATGAACAGTGAATAGCTATTACACAGTAGTAAGTAAAAATAGCATTCCATGTTTTACATTTGTGTTTATTTTTTAATCAAACAGATTTTGGAGAGATTCCCACCGTTGCAGTACAAGACCTGAGTAACATCCTTAAGCAAGGCTATCTGGAAAAGAAAAGGCGTGGTATGACTATAGGAAAATCAAATATTGATCTTATTTTATAATAGAATGTGTGGAATCTGCTTAATGTTAATTTGTTGTTTTCATTCTTTTACAAGATCATAGTTTTTTTAGTATGGAGTGGCAAAAGAGATGGTGTGTCCTGAACAATACTATATTCTACTACTTCGGGAGTGAAAAAGGTTTGTTCATTCAGCTAACATGAGAAAATGAACCAAAATCAGTTGAATTGTTTTAGTTTGATGCTGTAATATTCATAGATGTGTGTGGTCACTTTGACTTTAAGTCGTTCTAATTCCAGACAAGCAGCAGAAAGACTCTTTTTATATCAATGGCTACAGTGCAGAGCTGGTGCCCAACTTGCGCAAAGACTCCAAGAAAAACTGCTGTTTCGAGATAACTGCTCCTAGAAGACGTTCTTTCCAGGTCCTTTGAACACACACCCACACACACACTATATATATATATATATATATATATATATATATATATATATATATATATATATATATATATATATATATATATATATATATATAAATATAAATGAATATACATACCTGTATATAGTAAAGATTTTCTAAGCCAAGCCATTAACCTAACCCTAACCTCAATAAGAAAACAAAATCATTTTTGCCCTTTCATTTTTTAGACATTTGTGAGCTGAAAATTCACATAAACACTCATCGTCACACCCACACAAATACACACAAAGGCACACACAAATATAGACACGGACACATACATACATACACGTACACACACACACACACACACACACACACACAGACGCACACACATGTTTCATGTTGCTTTTTGACTCATTGCTGTGGTTGCTCAGAGTGGTGTTTGTATCATTATAATGAAGAATGCTTGTTTTCACTGAGCATAGCGCCCAACTCAGAGCTGATGGCTTTTCTCTGCAGTTCACTGCCAGCAGCCCTCATGAGGCCAGGGAATGGGTGGACCAGATCAATTTTGTCTTAAAGGGTATGTTACATGCAGTGCATTTAGAAATCATCTCTGCATATGACATGCAAACACACAGTATGAAACACATAGTATGAAACACTGTGTTTGAAACAGCTCTATTGTACTGAACAATTTTACTTAGCAGCACCCAAACCGTTGTGGCTTTCTGATCTACACAACCATACAAAGTCAGCAGCTGGGATGGGATATGCTTTGGACTTTCTATGCATTCATATAAATACCCATTTTTTTTGGGCTCAGCCAATCAGCCACAGGATAGACCTCCTCATGCGGCACGTCACGCAGCTGCCGAGTGGCACGCGCCTTGCTCGGCCTCCTCTTCCGCGTAGCGCAGTGCTCTTTACGGGAAATTGATTGGGATGCACCCCGGCCATTCTTCAGGGGCATTGATCTGGCCCTGCTTGGCAACCAGGCAGCGAGGATGCAACAGCCCATGTTACAGAGCTCAGTCACCTGCAATCAGGCTGCTGCTCAATCTGAGACAGATCTGCAGCATGCCTGCTGCTCTAAAATGGGCTCGCTGTGAGCATTTGAGTTGCGGGAAGTAATGAACACTCCAAAGATTGTTTACACTCCCCCTCCCCACCCTATGGCACCATAAAATAATAATCTACAGAATTAAATACAATTTACATTGAACTCATCATATTTTAAAAAATAATACACTGTCATAAAATAATACATCTTTAGCATGTTGTATAGTTCTACCAGTCATGACAAGTGAATTTCTTTTTTTATCCAATAAATGAATTATTTAATGTGCAGAACTGTTAATGGTTTAAACATTCTTAAAACCTTTTTTTTCTGTCTATAGAATTAGCATGCTAATATTTGTCCTGTCATTTTGCTATGAGGGTACATTGCTTTGTTTCTGGCTCCTCTTCCCAAATGTAGACCTCAGCTCCAACTTCATTCCCTTTGAGGATGAGGAGGAAGTGGAGGGGGAGGAAGAAGAGACATACGATGATATCGAGAGAGCCACCACTCCACCCCTGCGCCCTGGCCCAGCCTCTGCAGATGCCCCGACACCTGCCCTTAGTGGTCAAGAGAAGAGGAAAACCAGAATAGTAGCTGCTGCAGAGGAAGAGGTGGAGGAGGAAGAGGACATTTATGAAGTACTGCCAGGTATAAGAAAAAAATCACAGTATTTATGTATTAATCCTTCCAACTCCACCAATTAGCTGAATTATCCCGAAAAACACAGATTAGCTTCAGCAATGCTGTTGCTTGCTTAATAGAACACTGATATTGCAATATAAGGCTGAAAAGCAAAGCCGTAAGGTCTGTATACACCTTTATTTGAGTAAGGAAGATGAGGTGGATAGCTGAAAGGCTATCTCCCAGTGTCACAGCCAGTGTCAGGCGATGAAGCCGGACGGATACATCAAGATCCGGGGCCCCGAGATGAGAGCAACGGCCTGAGAGCACTTAGCAGAAACACATCAGTCTTGACTGCTGTCATTTTCACCTTTCTCAGCCATGCGTGTGATGGAGCTGAGCTGGCCACAGATGGTGGGTCAGATGACCATCTTTCTCACTCTCCCACCCTCAATCCATCTCACTCATCCTCCTCCTGTTCGTCTCTGACTTTTTGAGTTAAAAAAAAAAACGCTGAGCACGTTTAAAAGGACAAACAAGTGTTTGAGTGCTGAGGCTTTAGCTAATCAAAAATGTTTTTTTTTGCCATAAAAGGATACGTCTTATATGGATACATATTTAGAAGGAACTAAGCACAGCAGGGGGTGAATAAAGTACTTTCCTCATACTGTTTTTTTTATACCAACAAAGAACAGAACACAAGTGAATTACAATGTACATTCCAGAGAAAGGACACAGGAGGCTTATCTTAGCTATATTAGTTGCTTTATTGAGTGGAAAACAGAATCTAATTGATACAGAATCTATCTCCCTCCCTGCATGTGGGTGGCTGTGAGACTCTCTCCCAGTAAGATCGCATGGTAAACTCATGCCGAATTTGGCTATCTCAGTGATAAGTTAGTATAACTGGATTTGAACTCCATTACACAAACCATTATATGGACCATTACACAGGTCATGCCTTGCTAACTGTACAAAAGTATGCCAAACACTACTAATTTTATTTTACAGTAAATTTAAAAAAAAAGAAGAAAAGACTTAGAAAAGAACCATGTTTAGCTGTTAAGCATTGTCATGAGTGGGCAGGAACCTCAAGGCAGGTTTACAGTAGTTATTTATTTTAGCTTTTTTCCACGGTTCCTGGAAGCAGCGGCCTAGCCTGTGTCGTGGGAAGTATAGGGTTGCTGTGTGGCGGTTTTATCGGCAGGCTGACAGGGTCAGGATGGATGTGGGAGCCAAAGAGCAAGGCTATCACTGTCACTTCACAGACCGGGAGGTGCCACACCCTGAATCAATGCCATGTCTGCCCTGACACACCAACGGCCACATCCAAAATGGCACCTACCCGTTGTGTAAAAAAGTTGAGCTTTTCTGTTAATTCCACTCTTGTTATATAATACCTATATTACAGGCTGGAGAGGGGCTTCTGGCAGTTGGCACAAATGCAATAGGCTGTTCAAGAAATTTAATTGACTTAATAGACTGAAGAGATGAAAGAATAGGAGTGTTACATTTAAGCAGGGCCAAGGGGCCATTTTCTCTTTAAGTGCAGTTCTCATGCTCTTCTCTCATTTGTTTCCTCTGAACTCCTGGGCTCTTTTAGAGGATGACTTCTCGGACCACTCTGAGGAGGGCAGTGAGAGGAGCCAAAAACCAGGTGGGAGTCAGTTTCCCTCATCTCGCTGGAACTGCTCGCGTGCATATGGAAAACCTCCTTGGTCAAGGTATGACATTGTTTCCTACATGTATACTAAAGTGGGCAAGCCTCTGTGTCTTTTGTCGTCAGAATCATCGTCCCACTATGCCAATTACTACCAAGGTCTGTGGGACTGTGAAGCAGAGGGGCCTGATGAACTCAGCTTTCGTAGAGGAGACCTCATCTACATTCTAAGCAAGGTCAGTAAACGCATGCATGCAAGCACATGCTTGAGTGTGTGTGTATTCTCCCCCTTTTACTCTCGCTCTGGCTATATATCTTGCTCTCTTCATGTCTCTGATAGCTCAGTTTTCAGGTGTGTGCACAATTGATCTGTCTCTGACTGTTTTGTTGAACAATTAGAAGCACATTCATTTGATTTGGTTTTCTTTATCTTAATCTATCTGTCCACACGAATAGTGATTAATATACTATGAGCCATATGGCACATCATCTGTAGCCCTCCACGCACTTCTTTTCTCTTACGTTTTATGGACTATATTTTAGGAAACCTGTGTCAGTATATTATGCAAATATATTCTTCTTCATAGTTCATCAAAGAAAGGCAGAATGTATATGCATTATATTTTTTACTGACATTTTGTTTTTCAAATGCACAAAATTGCTTGTGAAAAATGATTTTGCCTTTGCCTGGTTTTAATACTTTTTACATATATTTGACACATTAAAGAAAACTGAATTAATTAATATTTTAAATTAAATAAAAATCATTATTTGTACATTACACAGCATGAAATATATTTAGAGTTTATTAAATAAACACAAGAGAGTTTGCTTTTAATCAGTGTTCACGTGTTTTCAATGTCAAGAAATTTAGTTATAAAATATATGGACATGATGATCCATTGTCAAACTCCAAAATATGACAAAAACCTTTTCATGTCTATCTAACATGATTTTTCTCCTCAAACATGCAATAGAAACTGTGACATAAACCAGAAATTGAAGCTAACAATGAAAGCTGGCATAGAGGTGCATTTAAATGCACAGAATTCACAGAACAATAGTTCTCAGAGATTACTATGCCTGAGAGCATGGGCTTTGTGCGCATTCAGTCCCTCTCTGGCCTTATATTGATGCTGTGTTGTGATGATGCCTTTTTGGGTGTATGTAGTCACTGGAGTACACTCAGTGGCAGGACTCTCAGTAATGGGCCGGTAATTCATTATGTGGTTGTATCACGGAGAATCGAGTGCTCAGTCATGCATGCTTCTTTATTTAGTGCCTCCTGCAGCCTGAGTGTTTACTGTCTCACCCTCTTCTTTAAATCTATACCTCCTGTGTCTTACAAGAAGAAAGGCTCAACAGCATTCAGCATTCAGTCTAGCTGTCTCAGATGTTCAGCCAGAAATCAATGTGCTTTCATTTTGTCTTTGACTCCCAACTAAGTCAATGTTATCTACAAATGTATACAGGGCATTTTAAAAACGTTTTTTTAAAGCCTAAAATTCTCTTATTGTATATTATAGGACCTTTGAATTATGTCAAAGGTAACTGAGCAGAATTAGTGGTTAATATAACAATGACACAATTAGTAGCACAGTGATACTTTATGACTCAACATTTACAAAACTGAAAAAAAAATTACATTTTACTTGCTATCTGAGGCTTACCTGGTATTACTATAAAATAGAGGCTGAACATAAGTAAACCTCCTGCCATCCATTTTAATTTATTGTCGGTCCCAGTACATACGATGTTTTATTTATAGTCAACCTTATTTATGGAACCTTCTTCGTTGAAGTGTGCCTTCATTTATTCTGCCTTTGTAAATGTACTAATTCATGTAGATTTACTGCGTTCTCCATTTAATTCCAATCACGGATCAAAATTGAAATAATTGATTATTGATGGTGATATTATAAAGAACCGAATGACTGGAGTCAATATTTTGATTATTGCGCCATTCATTAGCTCCATAGATGTTTGCTCCTCTACATCATTTGAGACAAAGCAGTGCTTCTGCTTTTATTGTACGGGTGCTTCCCTGGACCATTGACCTCATCAAATAAAATATGAGCCACTGGCTAGAACTCAACCCTACCTCTAACAGTCTCACTCATAAAGCAGCGGTCATAAAATAAGAGCACATAAATTCTGTTGGCCAGAGGCGTGCACGGGAGGCCGAGTGTATTTGTGTCAACACTGAGCATAATTACAAGGTGATAAAGACGTGTAAAGTGCTAAATCAATGGTGCTAACCAACAGGTTTTTAAAGCAGCGCTATGACTGAATGCCGACAAGTAGCAAATCAAAGGGGCAGAGAGGACCGTCACGGCAGCGGAGTCCCCGGGCTTGCAGCTTAACAGACCATGCAGATTTTAAAAAGGTTTCTCAACAGCTCTTACCAATCCACAGCTTACAGAAGCCTACAAATGCTTCTCTGCGGCATAGGCTACGTATCTGCCTTGAGTGTGTGTGCGTGTGCGTGTGCGTGTGCGCGTCTTTAGTAGCGGAACGGTCGGTGTTATCAGGGTCTGCTTAGGCGCGGGCTCTGTATTGCAGCACTTCGGTGTCGTAAAGAATACGAGCGCGAAACGCCAGCAGTGGCAAAATAAATAAACGCGGCGAGCTGCGACGCTTGCTCGCTCGTCTGAAGCCTAGCTTCATTTTCCGTCTTGACCTGATTAATTCGGCGGAGTTAATTTTGCGCAGCCTCTGCGCTTTGCTAGCAGCAGCCTGGCAGTAAGAGGCCCCGAGCTCTCGCACTAGCGGCTCCCTCTCCTCCCATCTCGGCCCCTGCTCGGCGGCGCCGCCTCGCTGCTCGCTACGCTCCAACATGAAATAGCGACTAATACTAACATCCATCTGGCAGCGTTACGCACTCGCCCTCAATCCTCATAGCTGGGGAGCGAGTGATTGCAAGAGAGCAAGATGTTCGGAGCTGTTATGCTCCCCACACTAATCACATCTCGCTCCCTTTGAAATCCACTCACGCTATATTTGTTTATTTGTCCTAGTGTTGATTATGAAACTTAATGGTAGTTTGATTCCTGATAAAAAAGATATTTCTTCTTGCATCATATTCTTGCACCGATTTTCTTTATGACATTGCCTTACTTTAAATACTTGTGACATTTTTAACATGATTTTACTTTTAGTTTTTATTATTTTAGTTTTAGTTTTTTTTTGTTGTTTGTTTCGTTGGATCTTTTTTTTTTTAATTAAATTTTTAATTTTTGGCACATTTTAAAGAAGGTGCCCAGTTACAAAGTGAATATGGCCCCACTGACATCACCTCTCAACCATGTTCTTTCCCCAACCTGCATTCCTGGATTCTAATTTATGTCCCCAGTTTCAAAGTACATGCCACTGGAGGTCAGGCCCAACACATGCCTGAATTCCCAGTAGAATCCCGTTAAAAAAATCCTGCAATGCAAAGCGAAGAGATTTACGGCTCTGACGATGCCAAACTTCTCCAGGAGCCTTTTAACATGCAAGCCCAGTAACAGCTCTCACTCTTGGGCTTCGCTGGCCTTTTCTGAGCATGCGCTGTACCCACAACTCTCCCGCCACGGGGCCCACCTAAAGGAGTCGTAAAGCAAGTTGGGACGTTGGTCTAGACAGTTATCAAACGGCCGTAAGCTATCAGCTGCCCAAAGCACACCAGCTCACTATGCAAGGCTGTGGACACTGCTGACACCTTCTGGCTAAGCGTTGCACATTTTTTTCAAGAGACTCGCGGGATCCATTTCTTCTACTTTTTAAAAAATAAATGGGGGGCTGATTTATAATGAATAAAAGGGCCAGACTTACCTTTTCTTTATCCTCTTGAAATTTGTGGCCAATGTTATTTCACTTAAAAGACATACAAATCAGAGAAACTTGCACTATCTCCAGGCATACTGGTTAACATATGAAACATGCAAGCTGATGAATCATGCTCCTAAGTCTCACTGCACAAAGAGTTTACAGATACAGACAACACATACATGATGTTTTAGGCAGTTCTCATCAACAGTGTGCGAGACAATTTCCCTACACGGGTGTCATATCCTCGCAAGGTTCAGAAAGCCCGAGCTGCCATTGTACCTGGTGGGTCACTCTCAGAGAGAATGCCTGAAGCAAAGGCGAAGGGTACAATAAAAGGGAGCGAAAGCTAAAAGTGAGAGACAGAGACCCAGCTCAAAGCCCTTGTGTCTAACCCACACCCTTTTCTCGCCTTTTCTTGCACTCCCCTCCCACACACTCACATCTCTAAAACCTGCCTCCATCACTGCAATAGACACCAAGGCGCTACACAGACACATTGAGCATTCTATTTACCCGCGGACTCAGTGGGGGGGTGAGTCTGGGGCGCTGGGGTCACGCAGGAGGCAACGGTCATCTCCCGGTCAACTACAGTAGGTCATTATTCAGACTAAGCCAATAGTCCAGAACTGCATGGCGGCTGCCCCCTCCTGCTCTGCCTAATTATTATAAATGAGAGGCCACGTAAACAGCCATCATTACAGGCACTCAGCAGCATACACAATCCACTTTAAATGCCTATTAAGTTAAAGAGCCATCAGTAATCCCCAGCGTACTTTTACTGCGGCAGCTAGTTTATTTGCTCTTCCACAGTTTTGGTCATCATCTCACACTCTCTGCAGCCACAGACCCAGTCCAGTGATGGATTGTCAAGATTAAGGGTTTTATCCTAAAGATGCATCTTTCCTTCACTCGTTTCCTATCGGTGGGTGTAAATGCCATCTACACCTCCAAAACGACTACGCTGAAGTGCTCGTCTTCCTGTAATTAAAGCCAAGCATAAATGACAAGCATTGATTACTGATGCATCGATCAGGATGTAATTATGTGATGGATGTCTGTAGGCACAAGGTTGCCACCACAGCATGCTCATATTTAGTTTGTTCTTGTTCGCCCTTACTGATGAAGAACATGGCCTTGTGTTCATGCTTCTTTGCAATATCAACCAGAAATACCCCACAGCTGCGTGTGCGCACACGAGTATACTGCTGATACACTCCAGTGCAATGATGGTGAAAGAAAAAGGAGGAGGGAGGAGGGCTCAGAGGAGGGGAGGGGAGCAGCGAGACCCAAGCGGTGGGTTCAGCGGTGGGGCAATGAGAGACTTCCTGCGCTCCATCACTCCCAAGGCCTACCTCAGTCAGCTGGTGGCCCGCGGCACAGGACTCATGTCTCATTCTTATTAGCATCTCTGCTGCCTCTGCAGAGGGTCGGGGGGGGGGGGGGGGGGTGTACGAAGGTGTGTACTGCTGTGAGCAACGGAGAAGGGAAAAAATATGTGAGGCTTAAGCGGGAGAAAGTGAATAAGGTGAATGATTAAAACGTGAAGAAGGAAGCTTTAGAATGTGGGCAAGAACAAAGCTAGGGGAGCATGTGGGGGGCAATGTCGGTATTTGGTTGCACAACATCACCACTGCTGTCTTTTTTAATAGACATGAGCCAGTCTTCGCCCTGTCACAGGCCATATGACATTCTCCAGTTAAGCCACATCTCTTGAAGGCATCATTAGCTGCCAGTGTGTCCCCCAGCTGCCTGAGAGTGATGGAGCCATTTGAATACCAGCGTCAGACTACCCCCTCCAAACCCGGGTGAGAAATAAATGATATCGGTGGCACACTGCAGACTGCAGGTGTTGTCATGGCAACACCCACTCTCGGCAGCCCTCCGTGCCAACCCCACCCGTCTCGGAAAAGGGAGTCATGCGGAGGTCAGAGGCAACGCCGTGCGGTTTTAGTTGCACGGTCTGCCCTCTGGGGCACGCACAGTGGTTTTACAGCCTCAGCTAGCGGCTGTCTGCAAAGGGGTCACTGTGGAACACACCTGTACTGGTGCTTTCACTGAGAAGAGTTGCTGTAAGCGATTTAGTAATGGTCTTCAACTGGCATTTACAATGTCTGTTAGTGTGAGTTGGAATTTGAACCGTTATAGCATTATTAGCGAATTCAAACTGAGATAGGTCCAGCTCATTTAATCTGTTTCTTATGCAACCCCCCCCCCCCCACCTCCACCACCACCAACAACAAAAAAACGTGTTCTTAGATGTCTGTGAGTTTTGGATGTGCAGAATCTGCTAACAGGAACATGGCAAAATTGCAATAAACAAGGAAAGATGAATGAAGTGATTGCGAAAACTCAGCTGTCACAGGAATGCAGTTAATCTTCACTGTCATGCATTGTGTGTTGGTAGCTCTGTTGCCGTTCGCGGTTTCTCCTTAATCAGAAACTGCTATAGGAGTGGCATGCTTTGATTTGCATATGCCTTTTTACTGCAAATGTAATTCAGAACTGCAGTGAAATGGGAACATCAATAATCATACCTTTAAGAAGCATATTTGTTAATGGAAAAGGTGACATTACTTTCATATCAAGTGGGAGATTATCTGTAGTGTTTTTGCCCTTTTCTCCTCGCTCTTCTGCTCCTCGCTGTCTCTCACGCACACTAAATCAACACTGGATGGAGACTGATACAAAACCCTCAAGTTCACGTGTAATGGCGATGCGGATGCTTGCGGCCCCATTACATTCTTCCCCCGCTCGGAATTCATTCCTCATGACATCATTAGAGCAGCTCGTCTGCACGGGCTGAGGACTACATTAGGCTCGCAGTGCTGTGCGTGCGGAGATGCTAATTACTTCCCACTCGCTTCTGCAGCCGCTGGACGGATGACAGCTTCGTCGCTTCTAAATGTACAGCGTGTGCTTTTGGAATACTAAAGCACTTTAAACACTCCGGTCACTCGCCGCTGCTCCGTCTCAGCGTTCTGCAGCCGTCTCATTGATAATACGGCCTTGGCCCGGGTCTATTTGTCAAAGACTAGGTCTGGCGCGCTCTCCACTAGTTGCTCATAAGTGCCATGACCGCTGGCTGGCTGGTGTCTGATTAATAACTGAACAGAGAAATTGCTTAGCTAAAGTAATGATGAGTTTTGAGCCAAAACTAATTAGGGGATAGAGCTGCTTTGATCAGAACCTTCCCAGAGGTGTCATGGCCGGCAAAGTGAAGTACTTAAGGCTCCATCTTAACATCTCCGTACTTGTCTTTTTCCACTTTTCTTCTTGCATAAGGTGCAAAATACACATATCTCGTCAAGGAATGGAGTTTTTTTCTGCCAGGAAATTTCAGAACTGACATTTCAGACCTTCGGAAATGCATGGGTGAATGCTGATTGTTTTTTAAGAGAAAGGAAATGACAGTGCTTTTAATAGAAGCTAGAAAGGAAATTCCTTTCTAGTTTCTACTAAAAGCACTGTCATTTCTAGTAAAAGCACTGCCTACATGTGCTCTGCTATACTGCCTGCCTCAGACATTATGTCCAATGTATATTTTGCATGTCGCAAGTCAGATTGTGAACACTGTGTAGGAGCACAGCAGCGTCAATGGACAACACAGTGCGTTGGGTGACAGCAGCATCAGTGGGCAACACACAGCGTTTACGGGTACAGCGGCAGCAGTGGACAACACACAGAGTGTAAGGGGACAGCGGCAGCAGTGGACAACACACAGAGTGTAGGGGGACAGCGGCAGCAGTGGACAACACACAGAGTGTAAGGGGACAGCGGCAGCAGTGGACAACACAGAGTGTAGGGGGACAGCGGCAGCAGTGGACAACACACAGAGTGTAAGGGGACAGCGGCAGCAGTGGACAACACACAGAGTGTAGGGGGACAGCGGCAGCAGTGGACAACACACAGAGTGTAAGGGGACAGCGGCAGCAGTGGACAACACAGAGTGTAGGGGGACAGCGGCAGCAGTGGACAACACACAGAGTGTAAGGGGACAGCGGCAGCAGTGGACAACACACAGAGTGTAGGGGGACAGCGGCAGCAGTGGACAACACACAGAGTGTAAGGGGACAGCGGCAGCAGTGGACAACACAGAGTGTAGGGGGACAGCGGCAGCAGTGGACAACACACAGAGTGTAAGGGGACAGCGGCAGCAGTGGACAACACAGAGTGTAGGGGGACAGCGGCAGCAGTGGACAACACACAGAGTGTAAGGGGACAGCGGCAGCAGTGGACAACACAGAGTGTAGGGGGACAGCGGCAGCAGTGGACAACACACAGAGTGTAGGGGGACAGCGGCAGCAGTGGACAACACACAGAGTGTAAGGGGACAGCGGCAGCAGTGGACAACACAGAGTGTAGGGGGACAGCGGCAGCAGTGGACAACACACAGAGTGTAAGGGGACAGCGGCAGCAGTGGACAACACAGAGTGTAGGGGGACAGCGGCAGCAGTGGACAACACACAGAGTGTAGGGGGACAGCGGCAGCAGTGGAAAATACAGTGTGTAGAAAATGATAGCAATAAGGAATGCCATTCTATTTCTCACTGTAATAGTCGGGGGAAGTTCAGGTGATGAACTGTTGGGAAGGACAACAGCTGGATGCATAGTTGTGGTTAGGAGATTCCTTTGCCTCCCCAAAAACATGAATCCAATCAAATATTTAAAAAGCCAAGCCAAGCAACTTTCTCCTTCTGCCTTATGATTAGAATTTAATGGGTAATTTTATTTGGCAAATATTGGCATTTTTTTCTGAGTTGCCCCTGCTTTTTGAAGCCCTGATACAGACAGTTTTGGTATTCCTGTTGTAAAGGTATGCAATTTCAACATGCAAGTAAGGAGAAAAACTACTTTCTGATGTTTTGAGGATGAATTGCTGCCTTTTCTTTCAGCTCTCCACATGTTTTTGATTTATGAGTACCCAAAGCAGATGCCTGAAGATGACAATGGATTACAGATCCGATAGTAGTTATTGTGCATAAAAGATAAGAGCAAAAATAACTTTTATACAATTGTAACTGGTTTTAATTTATTGGTCCCAGTACTTATCACCCAAAATGGAACAAATCAGTACACAATATCAAATTATTCCAAAACATTTGTGGCATTGTTTTCCATGTTTCCATTTTTTTAATTTAATTTTTTATATTTGTCTTCCATATCTCTACCTCTTTTCCTGCCTAGGAGTATAACATCTATGGCTGGTGGGTCGGAGAGCTGGAGGGCACAGTTGGCATCGTTCCCAAAGAGTTCTTACACCCTGCATACATTATTTGAGCCATTAAAAATATATAACGCAGATTTTACAGTAATTTATCCTACCAAAGCCAGAGACCGACACTGGTCAATCTTTAGGCATCTTAACACCAAATTCAGGACAAAGATTTATGACTGTTGTTTCTTGTCATATTACATCACAACAATTTCAATACATTTGCAGGCTATTTAACATATGTTATGCTACATATACAGCTAGCAATAAATTGAAGATGTATTATATTTTTCTGTGCTGGTTTGTAATGAAAACCTCTAAGTTACTACACAGTAGCAAATGCGGTAGTCAAAGTTCTCCCAGTAATGACATCTGATTACTAAATTACAAGTACAATGACTAATGCATTGTATTTATCCCACTATTTCAAGTTTTCTAATAGGTTTTATTTTAAGGTTTGTTTATGGTGGGTAGTATGAAATTGCCGCCTGGTCCCGCTAATTTGAGACAAATTGCAAATGTCTTTGAGTCATTTTGTAAAAATCAGTTTTAAAATTTTCTTCACCAATTATAGAAAACCTTTTTTATACTGGCTTATATGTGTATTTACTTAACTATAGCTTACCTGTACTTACGACTTAAAAAAAAAAGGGATAGTACTAGATTATAGAATTATTTCTAAAATAATTAATAATGAATTTCAGGAAGGAAGAAAGTGCTCGTTACCCGAAGCCAAATAGGTTTTTGGGAAATAGCTTGTAGTGGTGGCAACCTGGTGAGATGTGGGCCATCTGCTGGTGAGCAGTGGAAGTGCCCCATCCTTTGCTCCGTAAGAGGGAATGGTTCAGTAAAAAGAAAGGCATTAGTCCAAGCTTGTATCAATGCCTGCGTGTAGAATATTAATACATCTTAATTGTTTCTAAGAGTGTAATAGTGTATCTGAATCCATTTGCAATATTCATATTCAATTACTTAAAGAAATGTAAAGGACAAAGCTGAAGTTGCTTTCGCATTCTAATGGGTCTCACCATTACAGATGTTTATCTTAAAACACACACATTTCCAAAAGAATGAATTCAAGTCTGAATAAAAATGAATAAAACGGGCTGCATAACAGAAGCAGAGTGTGAATTCATTACATCACCATACTGAAAAAAAAAAAAAAGTTTTATTCAGCAAAATTCATCACCCTTAAAACAAACTGGACAAAAAAAAGCCATTTGGAGCTTTGGGAATTTTGGAGGTTTTTCAATTAAGATGAAAATAAAAGTAAACTACCCAAGTATTCCAATTTGATGAAATAAACTCAGTGAACATAAAATAACGCACAAGTACAGCCTTTCTTCAACTACATATATATTAGATGGACAGTCAAATGATTAAGTAAAATACAGCATCAATAAGAGCTTCGCAACTGGAGAAACCAAGCATCATTAAGAGGAGTATTTATGCATGTCTTACATCCAGATCAGTCACCAATCGGAGTCTAAAACATGGAAAATGCCTTAGAACCCTCCCCCCCTCCCTCCAACCCAAAAACAGTACTACGCTGCATTTTGGTTTTGTGAAATTGAAAGAAACCCCACTGTTAAGATCTGCCTTTAATTAAATACCACAAAAAACAACTGAGATAACTTCAAGTTGCACATTCAGACTGTGTCTCCATACATTAAATGTCCACTAGGAAATCGATATGGATTCTTTAAAGGGTTTTAAACAGTGACCATATATTACAGTTCTGTCATGAGCGGCATGTTGTACCAGGCTTGCTGGCGCTGGCGTGCCTTGGCCTGGTTTTAATGGTGTCATAAAAGCGTTAGAACCAGCCCAAGGTTCTGGATAGCCACGCTGAGAAAAGGGGATGGCTCCAGGTGAGATCAGGATCGCTCTTAGTAAAGAGCATCCGTGTTGCTGCTTCGAGGCCGCTTTATCTTCTCAATGTTCTTCAAGATCATGTCATGTAAAGTTACCTGTGAGAAAAGTCAGTTTAGAAAGAGCTCACTGGCCCTATTGCATAAAACCAAGCCTCTCCTGTTTTATTATAAGTCACTCTGGCCATAACACTTGCTGTACAACAGCACCACCACACTGGTGCAGAATGTTACTTCCATAAAACATTGACTTTATTCATGAAGTGGAACTATGTAAACACATTGTTTTTTGTTTGCTTTTTTCCAAACTTACATATTGATTTCTCAGTTCCGACACTATGATCTTGAGACTGATGTACTCTTTCTCGTCAATCTCTGTAACTGTGCGCCGATAGTCTTCCTGAGAGTCAAAAACAAACCTTTTGAAAAAGATCCGTGTATAATCCAAATATATATGGTGCAGTCCATTTATAAGTGGACACTGACATTTCTTTCTGCTTTGTGTCTCTACTCAGCACATTGGATCTGGAACTAAATTAGGATCAAGTATAAAAGGTCAGCTTTAATTTGCAGTATTTATATCATGTTGACCATGGAAATCCCAAAACTTTCATTTAGGGGTTCTACATTTTAAGGAATAGGTATTACTATAACCCTAACAACATCATTTGCCTTCAGTCTTGTACATTAACTGAAATGCACTTATTGGGGTTCAGGACAGGTGACTGTTCCACTTCCTTTCCATAAAAACCTCCTTTGATGTTTTAACTTTATTTCGGGCAATTTCATGCTGCAACTGAAACACTGACTTTTCATCCACTACATTTTGAAGCAGTTAGATGGATCAGAGAAGTTATTACTCTTTTGAACACTTCATCTATAGCTGCTGTCAGCAGTGACATTATCCATAATGATAATCAATGGCCATGCCACCACTGTTTACAGATGAGAAGGTTTGCTTTCGATCCTGTGACATTCCTTTCTCCCCCGCTTTACATTTTCATCACTCTGGTTCAGGTTAATCCTTGCTTCATGAGTACACAAGCTTTTACAGAAGTATAAGGTTCACAGCGCTCTACAACTCCACATGCAATCTGACAAAACAGTTTGACACATCCAGTGCTCTGGCCATGTAGTGATAGAGTTATTATGACTTCTGCTTCAATATGGCCTGCTTTCCAGGAATTCACACTTGTTCGTTCCCAGACTTCAGAAACAAATGCCACCTCAACTCTAGACCTTTTGATATGTATGTATGCATGTATGTAGGTACTGTTTTGGTATACTATGCCAGCACACTTGATTATGGTACATATACACATACAGACACATTCTTACCATGTTCTACAGTCTGCACTGTAAATATTACATAAGATAAGATTAGTATGCACATCAAAGATTTCACTTACCACATGTGGGTATTTTGCTATTTTTGAAACCAGCTTTGCTCTTGTGATGTAGTATCTGTATGTAAGAGATAGTAGAACTACATCCAACATCCTGATGCTTGCTGTTAGAATACATTTGACTGGCTGTCATGCATTTCACTTACCTGCAGAGATCATTCACCATGGGAAAGCACAGGAATAATCACAGCACTCAATACACATGGTTTCTAACTCTATAAGCATAACTGAACTATAAATGTACAATGCAGGTTTTGATTCATCACACGTGAATATTCTTATCTAGACATTAACAAAGGCTGAAATGTTTAACATAAAACATGCACTTCCATATCTGACCAGAAACTGAATTAAGATGAGGGTAGTACCTGGATATCTGGTCTAGATAAGATGCTGCTTCCCCTTCCACTGTCCTGAGCTCTGCCACAGTCTCCTCCTGTAAGTAGCAGTCCATCGATGAGAACTCCAAACATATTCAATAGTACAACTGTGTAAAGCAGAGTTTAAACTTATAATGCTCCTGCCTGGTAAGTGAACAAGTAAATGACACTAAAATCTGTACATTCTCCAAATAACACTTCTAAATTATATCTTGAAACAAAATGCAATCAGTGACATGTATATGGAGTCATACCTCTCTATGGGATATCCTAGGCAGTGTGGACAACTGTACTCAGGGGTTTGAAAGGTTAAGCTAAAAACGTGTGTCTGATGCATCTTCCGGTGTTTGCTATATTTGGCACTGTATGTATTTTTAGGAATGCTGAGCAGAGCCACTGGCTAGGTATAAGTCTGGTGTTTTAAGACAGCTAAGAAATGGAGACTGAATTAGCTACTTGTCTCATGCATGAAAATTCTATGGATTAAGCAAAAAAAAAAAAAAAAAAAGATTAACTGCTTCTTAACTAAATTAAATTTGACCTGCCAGCATACAGAGATGCAGTTTGAACTTTACTGTCTTATAAACTCCAGGTACTGCATAAAAGTCTAATAAGTCGAATTAACTGTACCTGGATTGAGACTCCAAAATTGTTGCCATCTTCTATTCTGGGAATTAACAACTGTACCCACATCTTGACCTTTAAAACACAAATAATTATATAAGTAGGACACACAAAAAAATGTGCAATGTTCTTCAGGAGTGTGAAAATGTTTCTTTCTAATGTGAACACAGACATACAGTGTTGCATTTCTCTATGAGGGTTCTGATCTCTGGCTTAACCCTCTCAATCAGGTCCACCAGCTTGCCGTTGCTCTTCATCATTCCACCGGGCATAATGTAGACCTTGGTCCCGCTAACTACAAGTGGAAACATGACGCTGTGTGACTTACAAGACACGGATATACAACAAAAGCCACAGAATTCACATATTGCAAAACTCACCTTTGTCCTCTCCTGTTCCATCATCAAGTTTTCTCTTTTTGGCATTTTGCTGTGGGTAGATTGATTCGTGGTTAATTTCTGCAATCTACCCCAAAGTGCACCGAAGTAGGAGCAACTGTGGTGGGGCAGCCTAGAAGAGGCATTTTCAGTCACTGCCTAACTCCCATTGATAAAATGTGTATACGAGAGGACTAAGCGCATCTGTGCAGAAGCTAGCTAGGTATCTAGCCATTACACGCACTGCTTAGCAGTGAAGACGAGAATAACATTTCTGTTGTCTGTGAAGAATGACCATTGTTCTTCCATCATAGGCAAGTCGTTACATCTAAAGCCCTATTTGGACAGAATTAGTTTTATTATGGTGAGGTGGGGTAGCAATTTTTACCCACATTCCTCAGTGATCTTAACCCTGTCCAAATTCATCTGTGTCAGTGATTTTTATGGACGATGTGAAATATCCCCAGGTGATTTTTAATCCTGTGCAAACAACCATGTCAGCGTATATTCCATCATAACCTGTGGAAAGAGACATTTTTTCTCAAGCATGGAAGTGCTTAAGAAAGCATTTACTTCTCTGTTTTATACTTTGGCATTTAGGCCTTCTTAGAAAAGACACACTTCTGGTAGCTTTAGGTAATGTGCACACGTGCGCGCACACAGACAGACAGACACAGAGTATCCACTATATGTATATAATCTGTTAAAACCCGTTATAGTTACTATATGTATTTTTTATTTAAAATCAACATATTGCACAGATGATGTGTAGCAACTAGGACCAATCTAAATCTCCTGGTTCATAATCCTAGACAGAAAATTTTAAATGGATATTTCAAACAGCAATAAAGATTTGTAGTTGTGACCAGCAAAAGCTACATATCACACATTTGATGTCATGCCAAATTTTAAATCAAGTAACCACTCCCATTTTTGTAGTTTGTTTCTTATCGCATGCAAATCGTAAACATAGGTCTTGTGGTAAAATTACATTACAGACATGTCAAAAACTAAACTTGGTACTAAAGAATTACTGTTTCTGCTAACATTACCAATTGGGTTCGCTGGAGATAGTTTAGTCTAAAATTCAGTAATATGATGCACAAATTTTATATCTTACCCCCTCAAGCCCATCATGGATGTCTGTAAGTAAAATTGGATCTGGCACAGCAAGGTTGATCTCTGAATGGATTTCTTTCAATTCACGGATATTTAAGATGGGATCCTGCAAATTCAAACAACTTCAATTTATAGTTTTGGTTCAAATAAAAGTAAAAATAAATGCTCAAAAATAAATAATACACTTGATGATGTTAGGGAGATATATACTTAAACAAATCTGGATATAATGGAAATGATCACCTTCAGAAACTGATCCAATTCTAGCAATTTCTTGGGGAAAAAATTTGCAACCAGATCTTCTGCCTAAATGTAGAAAGACACGACCATCAGATGCAACCATTCAAACGTGAACACACTAGCTAGGGTAGCTAACGTGCTAACCCAAGAACGATCACTTACCTCTCCTGTGATTCGCTCTCTGAAAACATCCACCTGTAAAGGGGGAAAAATATTAAGCCTTCATTATCGATAGCTAAATCTGTAAATTTAAGAATAAACTGGTGTCACGATGCGGTTTAGTTATAACAAATGGCGTTTAGCTAGGATAGCAAACCATTTAGCTAGCTTAATACCTTGTCAAATGGTTCAGAACATATTCTAATGTTGCTCTGAATCTGGCGAACCTTGGTAACCATTAAGATAGCTACCCAGTTATTAACAAACTATAACAGTGTAGGCCTCGTTAGCCAAAATGCATTGTCTTGTTAGCTAAACGACACCAGAGATCAAGACTAAGTAATTGTATGATTGGTGGCTAGTCAGCCAGCAGGAATAGAAACAGAAACAGGCTACCTGGCATTATACAGCAGCACATGCTCGATGCACAGAAACAGACACAACCAGTCATTTACAAGCGTGACAAACGATGTAAGCTGAGAACGTCTGCAATACGACCAGACGAAGATTTGGGGAAAAGGCACTGGTTTAAAAATCCATAAATGATAAATTTTGCGGCAATCCAGCGCGGGAAAGTTAGCTAGCTAGCTAACGACCCTGCTAGCTAACACAGCCGGACACCGGCTCGCCTTGTAAATAAGCTAAGCTAACGGCTAACGTTCGCTACTGTTTGACCTAATGATCCCCCTTTCAAACGTATAAAATATAGTGGAATACATTTACCTTTGACTTAATTTCACTATCCACCTTTAAGAGCGAAGACATCTTTTCTTTTTTATTCAGCGACTGTTAAAAAAAAAAAGACAGATTGTCTGAACAGCATTAACTGACCGTGTGGCTTCTCACTGACTGTCAGCCACAAGGCAACTTATTCCGCGAGCCTGAAGATGACGTTAAAAATAAGCGACGAAATAAAACGAAACGTGAAGCGCATGCGCAAATCTTTTTTTTTTTGTATCTTTTTGTATGTTTTCTGGTGATTAAATCCCAGACACGCTTACGGAGTAGACATACGTAGCACCATAGCAATGGTTTTAGTTTATTAACAAGTTTTCCTAACTGCTTACAAACGTGCATAAGAATCGGAACAGAAACGTAAGCGAGGAATGAGCTACTTCCTGTTACGTGGACATGGGGGAGTGTGCAAGTTAAACGATGTAAACAACAACGCGAAGACGGGACAGCTACTGTTGGCTCCTTCATCGACTTGACTTAAAGCATCGTTGTTCCAAATGAAATATTTTATCTGAATTTGGCTAACATGAATCATCCAGTTACTGTCAAAGTGAATTTCCGAGGGAACGTGAAGAAGTTTCCCGTTGTGGATCCAGAGAAAGGCCAGTGGGAGACAGTCGAGGCCTGGGTAAGCAGCCTGGCGAGGTGGCGTCTGTATTGCTGCTGCCAGCTGCGTTTACACTTCTTAGTCCCAGAAGGCCGAGTCCAAGGCCTGCACACGCAAACGCAGAAAAAAAGGTTGTTCGGCAGCTAACTTGGTGGCAAAACACCATATTTATTGCATGTCAAATGTTTAATCATGATTGTTTGAAAATGGGAAAACATTCAAATTGCGACTCTATTTTTGTGACCTAGACAAAGTCGCACTTGGCTGATGACATACTTAAGAATGTTCTGAGCGATCTTTTTAAATGGTCGGTTAACCTTCGATGTTTTACTTTTAATGTGGTCTTTCCCCCTCACTTATCATCCCCGTCAATCTCTTATTGCCTTTAGATTAAAACTACTTTCGGGTTATGTCATTTTCAAGTTAAATATTTTGACGAGGACAACGAAGAGGTGAGTAGTATCACAGCTATGGCAATACAATACATTAAGCAGCGTACCCAAATTTAACTTCAGTTATCTGTGAAAAGAATAGTTGCTGTCGCGTAAGAATACGGCGCCTGTTAACGTTTTTGCCTTCTCAATTTCACAGGTATCTATAAACAGTCAAGGTATGTGACAAACACTTGATGCCTCTTTGTGTCCATTTGTGTAACTTGTCTTATAACAAACATGAAATGTTGGATTCCTTTTAAATAGT
This sequence comes from Electrophorus electricus, assembly GCF_041902795.1. Lineage (NCBI taxonomy): Eukaryota > Metazoa > Chordata > Actinopteri > Gymnotiformes > Gymnotidae > Electrophorus > Electrophorus electricus. Next base: position 4,251,497 of record NC_137511.1, read on the forward strand.
CATAATACGATTTACAAATATCTTTTTGTGTTAACATTTTACAAACTTTTTTTCATCAGATGAGTATATGGAGGCTTTGAAGGTAGAACATATTTCGTCTTCTTTTAGGTTAACCCCTCTTGCACTATAACTTGTTCTTAGGTCCCTTTTTTTGTAAAGAGGAAAGACTTGTATGACCATTACAAATGTAACGTATCTAATGAAATTTAGCAGTTGCAATAAATGAAACATAATTATTGTACATTATTTTCCCCTTTAGAGTGCATTTAAGCAAGCCAACCAGCTTCACATGAATGTCTACAAGATGAAGGGTCAGGCTGAGGGTGGAGCAGTTAAGGCTGAAGTTAAAGAACTTCGAATTGATCCTAGACCAGCACCGCCATATCGGGCCAGAGCGAAGATGGCAGACAAGGAGACACAGGTTACCCCTGAGCGGGACTCGGTGAGGTCTTTCTCTTTTTATTAAATATTCTGCATAGTTGTAGGTTGTTCAGAATGAAAATATGTGCCAAAGCTTAACTTGACAATGCATATTGTTTCTGTCAAGAGCTTCATTTCAATTATACTGGTGGGGGGTATTTTTATTTAATTTAATTTTAATTTTTTTGTAGGTACTTGTGAAGGAAAACAAAGTGACCAAAGTTGAAGAGGAGGCTGTCCCAGCTTGGTTCAGATCTTATATGGACAGAGTATGTGTGCTAATCAGCTTTGCCCTGTTTTTGTTATTATATGTGGGTTATGCATTTTACAACACACTTAATATTTGTTAAGTAAAATGTATCTTGTTTGCTTTGACAGTTTAAAGACCAGGTAGTGAGGGAGGTGGTGGACAAGATGTGTAGCGAGTTCTCTGGCCAGTGCTGCACACATCGAGCTGATCACCCCTCAGAGGAGCCCAGTACTTCTGGTACTCAGATGGCCACAGTCAGTTCTACAACACAAAGAACGTCAAGCTCGACACCCAACTGCAGCAGCTGCAAGGGCCCTGCCACAGGGGGTGGATATCACTGCAGGTAAGGGAAGTCTCCAGGCTTCACAAAGCTTTGTCTTTTCCTGATCAGGACCCCACTTCTCAAAATGACTGTATTGTTACAATCTTAAATGTATAATACAATCATCTTAAATGTATGATACTTGTCCTACCATTTAAAGATGGTCTTTGTTTTATGATGCTTTTGAGAAATCTAGTCAAGATCTGTAAATAAATATAATTTAAATAAATAGTCACATTAAACATTTTATACTTTGAACTGAAAACAAATTAAGTGGTCTGTTTTTATCTGTCCAGTGTGTGTCCCTCTTGCATCTTGTGTGAGCCATGTAGTCACAAACATGACCCAAGTCATCACTTGAAAAGAACAAGGACCCCTTTGTCTGTTCCAGAGCGTGGAGTAACTCCAGAACCCAGGTGACTCCTGTTAAATTGTCTAGGTCTAGAATATCTCATAAAAACCACTCATATTATCTGACATTGTCACAGGTCACTTACTCCCAAACCATAAACAGAATCATAAAAGTCACAAACAGAATCTTAACTTCGGCACTGACATTTTGAGCGTCAGATGTTTACATGGGTTTTGTTGACCGTGCTTGTGCTTTGCTGCTCTCTCAGGTTCTTGCGTCGTGGAGACCGAACTGTACGCAAGGCTGAGCGACAGCGTCTGAAAGCAGAGCGCAGGCAGCTTAAGGCTGAGGTCAAGGAGATCAAGAAGAAGCTGCGGCTGGAGAAGAGAGGTCTGCTGTGGAGTGGAGCCGCGAATGGCACTTGCAGCGGAGGCCTTGGCCCCGCCCCTGGCCCTGACCCTGCTCCTACCCCTGGACCAGCTCCAGCCCCGGGCCCAGACCCTCAGTCCTCCAGTCCAGAGTAAGGGCCATAGTGAGAGGGGTCAGGGCTGGGTGACCTACCTACCCGGCCCAGAACAGTCATTATCAAGATTATCTTATTGTCTGTTATAGTTGCGTTTATCGCTGGCAAGTGGATGGAACTACCTCAAATGCACCCGCTGCCTTTATTGTATTACGTCCTTTTTTTAAAGAAAAAGAAAAAAGAGAAACCTTTTTTTTGCTATGAGCTTCAAGAAAGAGACAGAAGCTGAATCAAAGCTGTACTCACAATGCTCTGTGCACTCAAACCAGGGGTCCCAAGGTCTTCTGCTCCACCTTGGTGCCCACAATGACTGCCTTGTTTCTGGATGAGAATCTACCAGACGGCACATGTCTGGAGCCTGGCACCAAGTTCATCAAGTACTGGAAGATGAGGAATACTGGCAACATCAGCTGGACCTCTGAGACCAAGGTATTACATAGCAATGGGGTACATACATTAGAATTGTGAGCAGTCATATTTCATTATATGACGCAAGACTGGGTTCTGCGCTTCCACAGGTAATGGTGTGGGTTTCGTTTTTTTCCCCTCCTCCTGCTGCCACATTTGCATGTGGGTCGTGTGCATTTCTCTCTGTAGCTCAAGTTCATGTGGGGGAACCTGGCGCTGGAGTCAAGAGAGCAGAAGGAGGTGGCGGTGCCCTTCCTGAAGCCAGGCCAGGTTGGTGTTGTGAGTGTGGCGTTCGTGGCGCCCCTGCTCGAGGGCACGTACACCTCCCACTGGCGCCTGGCACACTGCGGGGTGCAGTTTGGCCCCCGGGTGTGGTGCAGCATCGTAGTGGTGCCCAGCTCAGGTCAGAAACCTGGCACTCACGGCAGCAAACCCTTGGTGAGTTGGTGCAGTAGGTTCCTCCTCTTAGTTCTGTTTTGTCTCTGGAAAAAGATTTTGTTCTTGTCGCCAGAGGACGAGCACATCTCCTCCTTAGCAGTTTCTCTAACCACTAGTAATATAGCATTGTTGAGTAGACTAAGTATACTTTGTTTTTACATGTAAAGAGAATGGTCTCCTCTCACAAGAAACATTGTCCGTATTCAGTTCTGAGTTCTGGAGTTCCCTTATTAGTGTTTTAGCCAAAGTTTGTTGTCTGCAAAGCCATTTACGGAGCTCAGTGAATTCAAGTGTATTTATGTGTATATATGTTATGCAGGGCTTAGTAAATGTACATATTTTTTGTTTGGACTTTATTGTTAAGTGTCCTTTTATGTGTTTTGATATGCAGATTAATAAACCCAGTATGCTGGGGATGGAGGGCATGTGCTGTTCTGGCTCCAGAGCCTGTGAGAATCAGGGGTCCTCCAGCTGTCAGCAAGAATACTACATTCCCTCTGTAGACCTGCTCACTGCCCAGGTGTGGCTTTAGAAGCACAGAGACTGTCACTGCTGCAAATGCTATATGAAAACAGGCTATCATAAGCATTTATTTTTTCCTCTTATTTGATTTATTTATCTATCTATTTATTTGTTTATTTATTAAGGATCTGCTTTCCTTTGAGCTGCTGGATATAAACATTGTCCAAGAGTTAGAGAAAGTTCCAGCTAACACCCCAGTTGGTACGTTTGTTTTATATCTGTCCTCTCACTTTTGGGTTATTGGGTTCCTAAGACAGTCGTTTCATTTTAGTTATCATGACCAAATAATAAAATTGTTTATTTTATTATGCTCCCAGATATGACCCCATGCATGTCCCCAGTCCCTCATTATGGTCCCATGTTTGGAAAGCATGGAGCCAGTCTAGTCAAAGAGGACCCTGAACACACAAGCACAAAAAAACTGCAAGGTAAGGTGGCAGTTTGGATTTAAAAAGTGACTATGGAAATGCATTTACTGGCGGATGATTGGCTGATTTTTAGCTCTACTGTAGTCAGTAAAAGAATGTCTTTTGCACTTTGTAAAGTGGTTTTCTGTGTCTACCTGATTTAAAAGGGTGATTTAGGTGAACATATGCTGGGCCTGTTCTTAGTGTGGATGTGTGTTGGTTGTTTGTGTTAGTGGTGCAACCCCAGAGGCACATGGACAGTGTGGACCCTCAGGTCCATGAGGAAGGTGATGATGACATTAGTGGGACCCAGTTTGTATGTGAGACTGTGATCAGGTCCCTCACCCTGGAGGAGGAGCCCGAGCACAAACCTCGACTGCGGGCTCGAGCCAGCCACAGCCGGTCTGAGGGTGGGTTTTTTGAACACATTTGAAGATGCGAGTTATGTCTTTATCAACTTTATCATCTTTTTAGTTACATTTCATGAAAATCTCAAGTCCCTGTGTGCACAGTGGTCAAAGCAGAATCCATATATCTGATTAACTGACTCTTACAGTTCATGACCCCAGCCCCTTTAATGAGAGGTCTTTGATGGAGAAGATTGACAGACTACCAATTGTAAAGAGGCCAGAAGCCCCTCCCCCTGTCCAACCACCAGTTATATTGGAAGATTCCATTATCCCAGGTGAAAACCTCATCCAGTCCATAGCATAAACTTCAGAGTGGATTTTTAAAAAATATTGCTGTCTGTAAACATGCATAGATACCAATTTTTACAATGGCGGTGTTAATCATAATTAATCAACCTTTGTTTCAGTCCTTACATAGTCCTCACCACAGATCCTACTGTTTGAAGTCTTTTCAGAAACAGTGATTGGTTCTAATGAAAACCTGTACACTGACCCTGCTGCGCTGGAGGAAGAGGAAGGGAAAAGGGACGAGCAGGACAAAGATGAAGAGGCAGGAGAGTGGGACGAGGTGAGCAGCCAAGCGTCCTCCGCCTCCTCGGATGACTACATCGTCGTCCTGCCAGACTGCTTTGACACCTCCAAACCCCTGGCGGACTCCATGTACAGCTCGGCCATGTCGCAGCCGGGGAACGCCTGCACCACAGAACCCGAGGGAGTGCTGGACCAAACCACTGCGCAGGGGGAGACGGTCGAACCAAAACCCTCTATTCAGAACAGTGTGAATAAGTTGCTGCGCACCTCTCAAATACTCAACACTCCTCCTCTGCTTCCTGAAGTGGTATCTGCACCTGTGTCTCTGTCACCACCCCCAAACCTGCGAACACACAGGTCAGGACCCTGAAAAAATGAGCAATGTCCAGAGACCAGGAGTGCATTGCCATGTGCATTTTTAATTTCTCCCTACTGTAACTTCAAATCCCTGATTTATATGAACTATGTATGTGCCAACTTAATTTGCCTGTTGCCATCGATGTAATAAAATACACGAGCATGGATTGAAGTTTATGTAAATTATTTTCTTACTCAGGTCTATAAAACCGTGCGAGACTGGGATTACACCACAGGGAGCTGAGGAGAGCAGGTCATGTCCACCTGAAGACAATGCAGATGGTGAGTTGCTAGGCAGAACAAGCAAAAGCTGAAAAGACCTTTGTGCAAGAGCTGCATGTCATGGAATGATGCTTAAAAGTGGATTTGTGTAATTTGATATCTAACTGCAACATTTCTTGGCCATGTTATGCTCTTTGACTATTTGCTTTGTAAGAAGACACTGTTTGTATCTTTCAATTAGTATGATTTTCCAGTCACAATTTTTCTCAGGCCATATTGTGTGCGATGACTCCAGGGTTGAGATCAACACATGTGGAGGCCCCTGGCAGTGCCTTTGAGACCTGTGGCTCTCAGGATGCCAGGTAAACCCCTTCACCACTCTCTCTCATTTACACACTCAGGACCTCCTCCTGTCTGTGCATGTCACACTCTATGGTCAAGTTTAAAGGAGTTTTAAGTTTAAACATTTTTTTGATTTTTGCATTTAAATGGACATTTTTATTCTTGAATATAAACATATTCTTTTTTTTTATGTTCCCATACTAATTATTATCTTAATTAATGACAAATGAATGACGAATACAAATCTTCATAATACGGTTGGTCACATGACTTTCAAAAACTTAAACTGAGGTGGGTATCATTGTTTGTTTAAAAGCAAAACTTGGAGAGGAAGTACAGGAGAAAGTAGCTCTAAACACTTGATGTTGCTGTGATTCACCAAAGCTCTTGATAAAAGATGTGGCCAATTTGGCTCCTTTTATCTCAACCATTAAAGTAACACAGAAGCAAAGGCAGAGGTGGAGTTCAGTAGTCTTCCAGATCAGATACTTTTTTTTTTTTTAATTTGCAGGCTCCGTCATGGTGGCCTGACTGAAGGCCTGGTGAAGGGGGCTCTCTCAGTGGCAGCATCTGCTTACAAAGCTCTGTTTACAGGCCAGAGCAGCTCTACGCAGGTGCTTTCACTCCCAGCAGCACAACATGCTTCTGCTACTGTTTTCATTTCATCCATATCTTCCCCCCCACCCCCACATGTCCAGAAATAGGCAGAGCACAGAGCTAACTGCCAGATATGTGACAGCCATCTTACCCCTACTCTGTAACAAAGCATGCTGAAGCAAATGCTGATTGCCTACAGCAATGGCCTTGTGCATCAAAGAAGAAGTAAACAAAACACTGATGTGTTATGAGCATTTCATGACTCTCAGCTTTGTGTTTTTTGTGCTTGAGCATTTGGTTTTTGCCAGCACTGGTTGAGCATACATACTGAACTGTGCTTGAGGGTGACCTTTGACCCATTTTTTTTTTCTGCTCTGCTCTCGTGCCCTCCACCCCCCAGCGGTCGAGTGAGGATCCGGCGTGTGAGGAAGCCTCGCTGATAGCTGTTCTCCAAGAGATGGGATTCAGTGACAAGCTACTAAACCAGAGGCTCCTGAGGAAGCATCAGTACAATCTGCTAGATGTGGTTAATGAGCTGGTGCAGATGACCGACAATGAGTGGTACATGACGAGGCACTGAAGAGCACCACGGCAGCCTTCTCCATAACGACAGAAACCTCGGCAACACTGACATGGGAAGTGTTTGTAATATATTCAGACTAGGATATTGCTCTCTGGAGACTATACGAAGTGTGATGTCAAGGGCTTGTGGTGTGCGGAAGGCATAATCTGGACTCTTAAAAGAGCAGGGTTCCCACATTCAACTGACAATAGGATCAGCAGAGTGCTTACTCGACTGTATAAATTACACTCATGTCTGTTTTTAGGATATGAATGACAAAGCTAAGTAATGGGTTTATTTATCTGATCTATTTTTCTTCAAGCTTAGTAGTGTCCTACCTACCCAGGCTCGAATATGCTCAGCAGTGATGGAATGATGCAAGGACTGATGAGAGAAAGATTTGAAGGTATCACTTGGTAGGTGAGGCTGCTTTTTAGAAAAAATTCACAATTGCAAGTCAGATTGTAGGATATGTAAGAACACCCTCAGTATGTCAATTGCGCTTTGTCACAGTGACATCTATAATCTCTTATTCTGAATTGCACTAATCGCTGTAATGTTAAACCATGTGACGCAAGGGTGTTTGGTTTTTTCCCCAAATCCATTGGAATTTGCAATGGGTTTTTGAGTCATGCTTAACATAGCCAGTGATTGGTCAAGGTTTAGCTAGGCACCAGTTGTTGGATGTCCTCTGTGTACTAGCAGTGTGATCATTGAGCTAATGGCTTGAGTATATGGCTCTTGGTGTCCAAATAAAACATTCCATGTCAGTGGCTGAAATTATTTTTTTTTTGGTCTACATTAGTTTTATTTATAGATAACATGTTTGTTCATGCAAATTAGACAATTTTTCAATCTTTGTTTTCATTAGATATCCTCATCAAAGATGTATGTTTAGTGCTTTATTTTGAAACATAAGTTGTCCCAACACACCTTCCCTCACCCTAAGAGATGCTTCCTGTTTTTGGAAGACAGGAAATGTGGGTGCATATTTAGTACTAGTTTGGGCACTAATTCTTCACTACCTTTTAATAGTACGCCAATGCATTCAAATGACTATAAAACGTCTCTGAAATAAAGCTCTAGAAGTCAAGTCAAAGTCAGCTTTGTCATTCAGACTATACAACAAGTAGTGTACAACTGAATGAGATTGCGTTTCTCCAAATTCCAAAGTGCAAATATACAATAAACATAAAGGTAAGTGCACAAGACAAGACATAGTATAAATACAAGAAATCTATTTTTTATATGTATAAATATAAGATAAATATATTTTTTATATGTAGAAATCTATTTTTTATATGTAAAAAATATATATATATATATATATTTATATATAATATTTATATATATATAATATTTATATAAATATATATATAATATTTATATATATATATATATATATATATATATATATATATATATATATATATATTTATTTATTTATATATATATATTTATTTATTTATATATATATATTTATTTATTTATATATATATATTTATTTATTTATATATATATATTTATTTATTTATATATATATATTTATTTATATATATATATATATTTATTTATATATATATATATATTTATATATATATATATATATATATTTATTTATTTATATATATATATATATTTATTTATTTATATATATATATATATTTATATATATATATATATATATATATATATATATATATATATATATATATATATATATATTTATTTATTTATATATATATTTGTGATGTACAGAAGTGTTATATAATGTATTCGACATAGCCTACTACTACTAGCCTACTACTTGCATGCTGGTTGGATTTCAAATCAGTATGCAGTATAGTACACACTATACTGTGTATTATGCAGTATACAGTATGCAGTAGGCTATTTCGAACATCACATAACCTCATATGAGCATATATAGGTCAGGTGTCGAGAATATTATCAGGCTACAGCTCTGGCAAGAGAGTAAAAAGGTTCAATTCAAGTTTTTTATAACCCATTGAACTTGCTGATTCGTTTGTAATGGCTTTTTCTGCTTAACTGATCAACAGAGCCTTGGGCATAAGGAGCAGTGCACATTTTCCGTGAACCTTGACACAGACCTTTCATAGCTCATAACTGGTAGGTGTGCTTTAGTCACGAGGCCCGATGGTACATTTTGGAAGGTTGAGCAATACTGTGTGTGACCACTGCGCGGCGACAGTGCACTTTAGCTGATAAGTCATCTGAACTAGAAGGAAGTGGTTGCACGCTCGGATTTTCTCCATACGCCTGGAACGCAGGGATATTTGCTCTTTTTACAAAGTAAAATAAGATTTGACTTACAAATGGTGCCACAACTAATCAAGGATACTATGTAATTGGGTCCCCATGATGTCAAGGTAGGTGGAAAACTTCGGCAGGTCGAAAATAATTTCAAACTTTGGTTCTGGCATGGAAATATAAATTGACGACGATGGCTAGGACGAAAACGTACAATACGTCTGTTTAATACATTAATATCACTTTAATATTTAAAACGTTCTGTGAATTATTAACGGAGTTGCTCAATCTCTAAACTGCGACAGAGTCAAACTAACCGATCCTTTGAGGTGCAAGGACTTTTATGTCCTGCAAATGTCCTGCAAATGTCGTGCAAGTCAGAAGTTACCAATTGAAATACTGGTTTGACTCAAACATTCCATGCCTGTAAAATCGTTAACCTCATTAGTCTTTCCTGTACAGCTGCTTGCAAGCCGAAAATGAAATTGCTTTGGGTTCAATTTCTTGATTTTCTTTTTTGAGAATTGAAACCTTAATGGCATCTCTCTCTCTCTGGTTATATGTAATATTTAGTAGGCTATATATTGTCCATGTCATATATATATATATATATATATATATATATATATATATATATATATATATATATATATATATATGGATATATGGATACGCTAAGTGGCCAAAAACTTGAGGGGCCCTTTTAACGCCAGTGTAGTAAAGGTTATCTGAATCTGGAAAAAAAACAAACTAACAAAAACAGCGAACACACTGAGAACAAAATTCCTTGTTTTAATGGTTGTCCTCAAAGCTGCTTGGAGTTTTTGGGTTTAAAGACCCTTGCTGTCTCCTAATTCCACCTATCCTGTCCTGAAATACAACCGGGGCAGGTGGAATTAGGAACTTGATACTTTATCATCTTTGGAAATGAGCACCAGGAAGCATCTAGGTTAGTTGACTTTCCCTTATTGTATCTCAGGAAGACGATCGTGCTTAGTGTGGTTAATTCTCTTTTTTCCTGTTGATAGGAGAGTTATGGTGGCTTTAGTCCAGTTCCCTGAATAAAGCAGCCAGCATGGCCGACAACAAAGGGATACGGAGGCTGTCCAAGTGGTTGGACTATGGCAGTATCAACGGGGAAGAACAGTGGGACTCATGTCCTACTTGCCAGGGGACAGGAAGGATACCTCGAGGTGAGTCATCGTACACTAAAGCTGCTGTTGAATTCTGTTTTTGTTTGTAGTATGTGTTAATCTCACTAGGTATTTGTGGGATTGCCTACAGTGTACCTTTTTCAGAGTTCAAAACTTATCATTCTTATTTTGTGTAGTGTAGGAAACACTAGCAATCTTTTGTTTTTCCCTACTTGATAATGGAATTGTCAGTAAAAATACATTTTGGTAAAGGTCAGAGTAGTAGTAACATTTCCTACATATGAAATATTTAGGGATGTTGTAGAGGAACTTGCAGTATGGTAAAGGTAATGGTAGGTGGTTTGTTAAAGATTTATACTCTTGTTGACTTGCTGTCTGCTCAGGTCAGGAGGCCCAACTGGTGGCAGTCATTCCATGTAGTGACCAAAGGCTAAAGCCTCGTCATACGTGAGTGTCACATGGTGCTCTGTTATACAAGGCTTTATACTGAATTTTGAAGATACAGAATAATGATTAGGCACAGCAGTAAGATGAAAACTTTATATATTCACTATGAGCACAATTATTAGGCAAGTTGTATTTTTGAGGATTCATTTTATTATTGAATAGCTACAGTGATCTGGGTCAATTTAAAATGTTAATAAACCTGTAACCTGAATATTTAAAAAAGTAAGTCAGGTTTTGGTTTTCTGTTTGTGCAGAATTCTTGGGCAACTATTTGTGTGCAGAATTATTATGCAACTAAATGAAAAATGGAAATTTTCCCCTCTCACTTATTTTTGATCTTTTAAAGTGAGAATAATAAACAAACAACTGAAAATAAACATTTGACCCCCCCCCCCCAAAAAAAAACACCAAAAAAACAGTGATCAATATAGCCACCCTTCTTTTTAACCCATGTCATAAGCCTTCTATTCATGAAGTCTGTCAGTTTTTTAATCTGTTGACTTTTTATGCAGCAGCAGCCACAGTGTCCCACTGTTCGGTGATCGATTCTGTTTTCTTTCACTGTAAAACTCCCATTAAAAAAAGGGCCAAATGGGGTTTAGGTCAGGTGAGGAAGGGGGCCATGTCATTATTCTTTCATCTTTAAGGCCTTTATTGGTAGCCACACAGTAGAGTACATTGATGCATGTGATGGAACATTGCTCTGCATAAAAATCATGGTCTTCTTGAAAGAGGCACTGTTCCACTGCTTGAAGAAAGTGTCTTCTAAAAACTAGCAGTAAGTTTGAGAGTTAATTTTTGAGTCCATCTTCAACCCAAAAAGGTCTAACTAGCTCATCTTTAATAATACCAGCCCATAGCAGTACCCCACCTCCTGGAGTTTGAGATGAAGTGGAGCTCTGTGCCTGTTACTGATCCAGCCACGGGTCCATCCATCTGGTCCGTCGAGAGTCCCTCTTGTCTCATCAGCCCATAAAACTTTTAAAAAGTCTTCAGATATTTCTTGGCCCAGTTTTGACATTTCAGCTTATTTGTCTTCAGTGGTGGTCAGGTTTCAGCCTTCCTTACCTTGGCCATGTCTTTGAGTACTGAACACCATGTCTTTTCTCAACATGTTTGTTGCGACCCTGTTGACTAGTTGCAACGAAATGTTTGCTTGTTCGGTGATCACGCCCCAATATCTTAGCAAGTTTAAGAGTCCTGCAACCTTCTGAAATATTTTTTTTTTCTTTTTTTTTAACTTTGATTTTTGACTTTTCAGAGTTAGTTAAATCTCTTTTCGGCTCATTTTGTCTGAGGAAAAGAAGCTGCCTATTAATTATGCACCCCTTGATACTGGGTGTTGCTTTCCTTAGGCCACACCCTACCTCATTACACAAATATACATCACCTGATATGCTTATATCCAATTCAATCCATTCAAGTTTATACAGCCTGGAGTTGGAAAATGTACATTTAAAGAAAATAATGTAAAAAATAAAAATAAATATATATATATATAAATAATGGTCTTTTTTTCTGAACGTCATAAATCCCGAGCTGTACATGATTTTGGTGTCATACCTGAATCTGGTATGAGCAGTGTGCATGCTCATGGATCCAGTGTAAAGTTAATTCACCTCCATTCAAAAATTGTACATTTTCTTGATGGGACAGCATACCATATGAATGCTATACACCAGTGCTGTGCAGTGTATAAAGCAGGTAAAGTGCATAAAGCGCACCACTGTAGTAAAAATGTAAGTTTAATTGGTTGGTTAGTTTTCACTAATGGGCATCGACCTTAAAGTTAGTCAATAGATTTTCTACTGCATTTAGGCCAAAGCTTTGACCAGGTCTCTTTAGAACATCTGCCTTGTTCCTAGCAAGCCACTTCATGGTAGCTTTGGCCTTATGCTTGGGGTCATTGTCCTGTTGGAATATGAATTTCTAGGCCATTTTCAGGTTTTTCATATATTTCATCAGGTTCTTCTACTAAATCACCCTTCACTTGTCTTGTCAACACTGAGAGAAGGATGGATCAAGTTCATCAGTGTCTGCAGATGAGATGCAAATTCCTACAAAAGTCCAAACAGCTTCACGTTCAGGATGATTGCTGCTAAATGCAACATTTGGCATTCATGCCAGAAAGTTTTCTTTTAGTTTTATCTGACTACAAGACTTTCCAGTCTGTTGCAGAATCCTTCAGGTGTCTTTGTGGAAACTTTAAACGGGTCTCCAGATGAGCCTTTTTGAAAAATTGCTTTCTTTATGCCCCTCTGCGGCGCAGGCCAGATGTATGCAGTATCTTTGATATTTTGTTAGGCACATGTTTTCCTCTGCTGGCCATAAAACCCTTTAGGTCTATCAAGGTTCCCATTGGTTCCTTGTGGCCTACATGACCAAGTGTCTTCTCTCTGGTCATCTAGATTTGATGGACGCCCAGATTTTGACAGCCTGTGGGCAATGCTTTACACTTTTCTCTTATTAATGATGTACTTTACAGTGCTCCAGGGTATCTTCAGAGCTTTGTAAATCTTTGTATATCCCTCACCTGACATGGACATTTGCACAGCTTTGTCATGGCTTTGTTTTTGGAGGGCTTGAGAAGCCATACTGCTGCCTTCCTGTGGACCTGCACTGATGTGCAAACCAAAGAACTACAGAAACAGCAGTTTTTATTCAAGCTCTCAAGTTAATGGCTCTGATTGTTCACAGATGTTGGAAAATCTCACCCTGAAGGCAATTGGTTACTCCTGATTTTATTTGAGGGATGTTGTAGTAAAGGACTGGTACACTCATCAGCCTTAGATATTCTAGTGGGTCACTTTTAAATAATGTTAGAAATTTTTATTTTTTTTTATATTGTTTTCACTTTCACATTGTGTGTGTGTGGGGGGGGCATCTACACGTGTAGATTAACAAAAACAAAAAACTTACCAATGTATAGGTCATCTAAATAAGAAAATTAGTTAAAGTGACTATTTTCTATCTGTTGTGTGTTGTTGCAGGAAGCTGTATGTGTGCTTGTCTGTGCTTCTGTGCCTTCTGATTTGTTCGCTGATACTGTTCTTCCTGTTTCCTCGGAGCATTGAGGTGTCCACCATCACCCTCCAATCTTCAGTGATCTATTTTACACCAAATAATGTTGAGATGATTATCACAGTAAGCATATATATTTTTTTGCATTCTTACTCTAAACTTTCCACTACACAAGCATTGTCACATTGCAATATCACTGTCAGCAAACCGTGGTATGTAAAGCACCCTAACCCTTAGATCTTGCCAGATAAGAAACTTAGTTTAGAGTTTGGTATCTTGCTCCAGTTTACAGTGGCACTAAAAAGGTTGGGTCACTAAAACATGACCTTAGATTATTATCATGATGGCTCACCTGTGAGTCAGCTGCTGCTCTCATTTCCTAATATGCAGGTCTAAACCACAGCATGTTTTCTTATTACATCATGAACATATGCTGAGTTTCCCATGATCATCAAAACCTTATTTCTGAAAAATGTAACAGTTTACAGAAATATCTGGAAGCAGCTAGAAACAGACTTATGAAAAAATGTTTACTGTCATTTCACTTCTTTACTGTATTTACTACATGTCTAATCTGTTTACTTCCACCCCCCCCCGCCCCAATATAAGCCTTTCATGCAGCTGACTTCCTGTTGTCCAATCTGCAGAATAAACTAAACCTCAGCAATCAAAACTTTGTCACTGTCCAAGCTCATGACCTGGAACTGCAAGCTTTGATTTACGAGACTGTGGTGGGAAAGACCAAAATGCCAAACGTAACTACACTTCTCCCACGCTCAGAGAAAACGGTAAGTGTGAAGTGCTCTTTTATTTCACCCTTAAAAGCTCTTAAATTATGAAGCTTGTGTAAACTTATATTTGCAAATTTGGGATTAGAGTAGCTACAACCATATAGACATATTTCACAATAGCTTGAATGTATTCTGCATTTTCTGAACAAATGATTTTCCTTCCGCAGTTCACCGTTGTGACTAACATCACCATTGAGGATCCTGGTCTGAAGTAAATACTTGATTATTTATGAATAATTATTTTCCTTTGTTGTAAATGTTCAACCATACAGACAAATAGAGCACTTTTTAAAGTCACTCTGGATAAGGGCGTCTGCTAAATGCCGTAAATGTAACCACAGTGACTAAAGATACATACCTCCAGCGACTGCATCACAAGTCATGAATGTGTTTGGAGGAGGACACTAAGCACTCTGCAGCTGAACTGTAGTGTTGTAGTTGACAGCCTGTGGTTCACAGGGCAGCCACTCGAACCATGAAAATGGCAAAGATCACTCACAGTAGTTGTGTTTGTTTGCTGGAATACTCAAACACAGCAGAGACAAGTCTGCCTAAAGGTGTGCCCTCTAAAGCACTGCTTTTATTAGTAGTTTTTATTGCACATTCTAAGAAATTTGAGTGTTCATTCTTACCAGCATGAAGTGGCAGCAATATTTATGGTGATTATATAAAAAAAACAACAATATATATATAATATATATATATATAGAGAGATAGATAGAGAGATAGATAGAGAGATAGATAGAGAGATAGATAGAGAGATAGATAGATAGATAGATAAAGTGCTGCTCAGAATCCAATAGCTCTGTAGTCCTGAAATGAACCAGTTTATGCACACCTACATGGAGGCAGCCATGTTTTAAAATAGATTTAGTGGAGTGTTTCCTGAATTTCCAGGCCACTAGGAGTCAGTGTAATGGCTTTAATACTGTGAAGAATCAGCATTGCAAAACAATGACTTATTGCTATTTTAATTTTTTAATGTTATTAAAAATGTTAATTTTCCCACAGTGCCTACTGCAAGTCAGGTTCTATCCAGATCCACACTTTGTTTTTGCATTTACAGTAAGTGCATTTTCACCTATTCATAAAATGTTCTAATTAAAAACCTCCATCATATCCTATGGCCAGTCTGTAATTTTCTATTTACATTTATATGTGAAAGCTATTAACTCAGAAGCTTCATCTTAAAGTGGTATAGCCTAACTTGGGGTAGTCCACAAAATGGGCTAGTAATATATAGAGTAGTAATCCATATAAACTTCTATTCTTTACAGAATGACTATAAGAGTGTCTTACTTGTCTCATGGGGAGCAGCTGTCTATGGATACCTATGAGTATATTGACTGTGGGACAAACTCTACAGTTCCACATTCCTTTCCACAGCTTCACTGACATACCAGGTTACAAAGACAAACAAGAAGTATTCAAAGAAAGGAAAAGGACTTTTCAATTCATTAAGTTTTGTTTACACATTTGTTCTTTCTTGAGTTTAGCAGTCGCATGCTCTGCATAATTTTAAGAGTTGATCATACTATTTTCTGCCTTAACCGAAACTAATAAAATGTCATGATTATCTTAACGATTTGTCAGTGCTGAGTGAACTGTACACATCAGTGAATAGGATGTATTGCAGGTTATGCATTCTGCTGTTTACTTTGATTTGCACTTTAAAATAAACTGGCTAAGAACCATTTTTGTTCATTCAGTTCTTTTTCAGCATGCTGAGGGAAGTCAAAAAACCGTGATGGTCAGATTTCAGCTTTGCAGTTTCGTCAACCGTGTTCTCATTAAAGCAGATTCGAGCAATAGTTTACAGTATTTTATTTTGATGGGTGGTGCTTTGTGAAGGAGGAAGAAAAAGTGATGGTATCAGATAATTTACTGTAGTGCAGAAGCTCTGGTACTGCAGTGACATCTGTGTTCTGCTTGCTCACCATTGTTGGGAGTACTGTGTAGACTGAACAAACACAGCATGTGCGGTGCATAAGATCATCTTGCCTTGCAGTCCTTTGAGTGCTAACGGTTGAAAATATCGCTACATAAACACATTAGTTGCTTTGTGCAATAGTGAATCAAAAGATTTATTGCCTAGTCTTTTGAATAACACTTAACAGGGACTTCCAGTATTTTTACATTTCTGAAAACAACAAACATGTTGACTCACCGTGTATCTGTTCTCAGTCTTGGTGCTATATTGCTCTTTCTTTACATGCTGACAATGACAGTGAATTCTTTCATCAGGCACTGGGGTAAAAAAAAAAAAAAAAGATGGCATTAGCAAGTTCAGAAACAGACATTGAGCTTCAAAAGTCATTTTTTGATTAAAATGTTTTGAATTGTAAGCCTTCAAACTGTAACTTTAAATAGGTGAACCTGAGTTTCTTTGAGCATGCTACAGAACAAAGCAATACACACTTGGATTTTTTTCAACAAAAGTGTGATTACACAAGTTGTGTATGCTATTTCTGCCATTTAGCAATAGACTGTCATAACTGCATTGTGTTTGCGTGCATAACACACCCAGAGGTTCACCGGACCCTGTCAGGGCTGATGGTGTTACAGACACATCACTCTGGCCCTCTTCCATTGTGCTGTGCTTTTGCCCGTCTCTCTATGGAACCACCAAAGTCAAATGACAAACTATCTCACACAAGTCAACACCAAGCCCACGCACTGACCTAGTCATATCCAACACACAGCATTCACAAAGCAAGGTGGCAATGGCCGTATATACTGCAGTGATCAGCTCTGCTTTGGGTTGGGGACAGATGCTTACTGTAATGCTCTGCTTGGCTTTGGTGGCCAACCTACGGTCCAGTGCATTTTGTCGGCGCCGAGCCTCCCAGTGCATTGCAGACATCCTACACTGCTTAGCGAAAGGCCTGCGAGGGGGATGGATTTATATGACTGTTCAACAGAAAGTAACATGAGAGTCTCCATTTCCTGATTAATGTAATTCAAGCTCAGATGCTGAGAGGTGTCTATTGTTATGCCATACATGGAGAATCATGAGAGGAGGAAGGGAAAAAACCTGATCAGATTTGTCAATATAAAGCACAAAACTACATTTAAACCATGACCCTGGCTTAAGTATTAATTTGGTTCAAGAAAATCATTTCAGAGTTGAAAATGATGCTATTGAACCAATTTCCTTGGACTGTAGGCTACTAGTAAAACAAGTTCTGTAGCCTAGTGATGGTAGACTTAAATGATTAAAAATAACATTGCAGCCACATTAAAAATATGTAAGCCTGACATTAAAAATTAATTACACTCAAATGCAAACCTTCATAAAAAACCTAATCACTTCTAACAACCTGATACTCCAAAGGAAAGGTATTTTTAAACCTAATGTGGACTCACCAACATTAGCCTTTTTCAGTCTGCACTGGCTCCAGTCTGCCGTGTTCTTTGACGGCTCGTGCGCTCCATAGCAACTTTCCAAACAACAAAGGAAGACGCTTAAGCGAATGACGACAGATCGTGACGTCACACACGTTCTTGCCGGTCATAAGGAAACTGCAGTAGCTAATTCCTTTATACCTCAAACCTCCATGCCGATGAACATAGATTCATCGGTAGGATCTGATGCAAGAGCGCCAAACAAACTCACGATGGCGCCACAGTAGTTAAAATTTAATATCAAGCTTTGCATGTGCCCCACGTACGTTCCAGATCAAAGCTAAGTGAAGTAAACGTAGCTGTGTTTACAATGTCGTGTTGCATTGGACTGACCTGAAGATAGTACATTTCTTATCTCTTTATCTTTTTCTGCTAACTCCTGAAAAAGATAAAGTATCCGTGTGGTTAAATTATTATTATTACACAAACCATGTAATTGAAGTGACCTAAAAAAAATATTTTCTAGTTTCATTACATTTATGCGCGGAAAGTAGGTACAGCGAAGTCACCGACCACGAAACGCAATGCAGTCGACCACTAGATGGAGTTGCGACGGGAGGAGGGAAGCATGGTGACGTCACATGCAAATTGATCTAGCGCTTACGCGCTCGCCTCCTGTCTGCTGCTTCTTGTTGGAGAGAGAGGTAACAGGCTCTCTAGGCGCAGAAAATGATTACTGTTTCGAATCGAAGAGTCGAATGGATCTTAACATTTATATAGATTAAAATGCCGATTTGCCGTTCATGAGACAAAAGTCATCTGGGTAAGCAGTTTTGTACCGATTTGATTTATAAAGCGTCGCCGGCAAATATCACGTCCTATAGCGTAAAGAGTGCTGTGCTGCGGTTTTCTCTCATTTAGATTCTATGTATCTCTGACAACAAAACCAACGTTTTTCAGTTTTAGCGTGATATATGGTAAGATAACGCTTTCTTGTGTAAATGGTTCCATGTAATTTACAGTAAGGGTAAGTAAATTAAAAAACTTAAAACTTCACTTCTTCAGCTTAGTCTATGGGGCAGTCTGTTTTATAATAACTAACATACGTTACGTGTAAAATAACATATTCCAGCATTTCCCTAAAATTATATGATGTCCAGACATTTTTTAAATGATAGCTTTAGGTGTTGGACGTCAGTTGATTTTATTCCTTTGGTTTATATTGTTTATATAAATACCAGTTTGTTTGTATTGAAAATAAGGCTTAAACACAGCCCTAAGCTTTCTTAAACAATTAGTTGAGACATATGCTGCCCTAAGAAATCCATTTCTGTTTAGCAGTCTTACAGATTAGGCGCAGCAAATACACATGGAGACAGCGTAAATTCTCTTAATTACATGGCCAGTCACCTACGTTTTCCCAACGAAGGCAAACATATTTTAGTATATATTAGTGTTTAACTATATAGTTTAGTGCTAGTTATTCCACGTACTATGGTGTCACTGTAGCCTACCACAAAACTACATGCTAGGACAACAGTTAGGATTTTACTGTAAACTGCAAAAGTGCTAGAGTGGTCCTTTACAGTATCGGTAGTGAAAAAATAAGAATCAAATCTGTATTTGTTTTTACAGTGATGCTCTGCTATCTGTTTCTTTAAACTCTTATACCAGAGGATTGTAATTAAAGTGGCGACCCCCTCTTTTACATGAGGACTGTTGGAAATCTCTTTCAGGCATGTTTGATAGTAACCAGCTGTTGTGTTTGCTTTTATTAGGTTCAACACTGTGCTTCTGGTCTCATTGCCCCTCTGTCTGCCTCCAGTTCTTTTGAAGTAGGTGCAAATGCCAAACACTTAAAGCCACATCCACGGGTCTGCTGCCTCTCACAAGGGAGTGAGAAAATCAAATTGCCATGGGAAACCAACTGACAGACATGGCTCCCAACACACCGTTCCTTCCTAACTTCCAGTCTCTTCATGTGGTGGTTATTGGACTGGACTCTTCTGGCAAAACCTCCCTCCTTTACAGACTCAAGCTGAAGGAATTCGTCAAAACCATTCCAACTAAGGGCTTTAACACAGAGAAGATCAAAGTGCCAGTGGGCAACGGCCGCGCCATCACGTTCCAGGTGTGGGACGTGGGTGGCCACGACAAGCTGCGGCCTCTGTGGAAGTCGTACACACGCCGCACCGATGGTATGGTCTTTGTGGTGGACTCCACGGAAGCCGAGCGCATGGAGGAGGCCAAGGTGGAGCTGCACAAGATCACACGCACGTCAGAGAACCAGGGTGTGCCCGTGCTCTTGCTGGCTAACAAACAGGATCTTCCGGCCGCGCTGGCTGTCAGCGAGGTGGAGAAGGTTCTGGCTGTGCACGAACTGAGTGCCAACACCCTGCACCATGTGCAAGGATGCAGCGCTGTTGATGGGCAGGGTCTGCAGCAGGGCCTGGAGAAACTGTACGAGATGATCCTCAAAAGGAAAAAGATGGTGCGGCATGGCAAGAAGAAGAGATGAGCAGCTTAGGGCACCCTTTTAAGACTCGGTTATGCCTCCTGTGAACCCCTGCGATGGTCTCTGTATTATTGTGGGATTTGGCAGCGATTTGCTGAACAAAGGAATTGTTCCAGATGGCCCTGAGGTCAGGAGAAAATGGATTTGACCTTTATGTGTCACAGTATTGAACTGCTTTCTTCCATGCCTAGTATTGCTGTGCAGCAGCCCTTTGTATCTGAGGAATTATATGCGATAGGTCTGATCTGTAGCATCAACAGAATTTAAACGTATTTCTTTTGTTCATATATTTTGTCCTCTAGAAATCAAATAGACTGAATTGAGGACCATAGCTGGCAACATATAGATTTTTCTTTCAGAGGCACCTCAAACAAAGCCTTGTGTTTTAGTTTTGTTGGACAGATTGCCAGTGCGGATATAAAAAAGACTGTATAAAATGTTTAGGCTAAAGTATTTGTGGATTTAACATCCAAAGCAGCGAGTGTTCACACTTCTGAGGTCAAGTTTATGTTGGGAAACCTGATTGTTTTTACATGCTGTAAATAGTTTTTTTTTGTAATGCTGAGAAATTAATAAATTATAGATAACTTTGACACAAATTATGTGTAAACAGACATCTTATGTGTAAACAGACATTCATTATAAGAAATTGTGATTTTGTCTTTCAATATTGTCACAAATGTTGGGAAAAGCAGTTTCAGTCTATGGCACTAAGATATGGAGAGGAATTCTGGCTAGGTGATAATTAGAGCGACCAGTGAACCCTTATCCTTCCCCCTACATATGTGTTACATATTTATTACATGTGTTGTCAAAGGATAATTTTCATTTAGCTGACACTTTTATCCAAAGCAACTTACAATTATGACTGAGTACAACTTGAGCAATTGAGGGTTAAGGGCCTTGCTCAGTTGCCCGGCAGTGGTAACTTGGCATTGGACCCACAATCTTCCAATTACAAGTCAAGCACCTTAACCACTGAGCAACCACTGAATAGCTCAGTGCTGTCATCTGCTGCTAGGACATTTACCTTACCTAACATCGATATGAACACTCAGATGTGTTCTTGGGTGATGAAATCTTACACCAAAATAGCAGCCTGCTCAAACCTACTTGTAGATGCAGTGCTTTGATGATGTCATTGCTGGCCTGTGAGAATGTTCCAAAGCTCTGACCAGCTGTAAGAATGTCCGGTGTCATTTTATGTCTCATCGAAGACATTTTTAAAACTTTAAAAATTTTTTTTTAAAGTGCAAGAATAGTTTTTTTATTCTGCTACTGTCCTCTGGTCCATTGTACATTAATGTTACAGCAAATGAGCCCCAACCCCCACTAGAGCTCAGTAAGACACCAAATCCATTTACTTTACTCTTAACTTCCCAGTGTGGCAGCTGCTTCAGGCTTGATTGGATTAATCAGTGATCTGGTTCTGGGCTAAGAAAGCTGCAGTGGGGAAATAAAGCAAGATTGATTTATTCCACTGGGCTTTTTTTTTTAAGTTTGCGGGAGTAACGTCAAGGGACCTCTTGTGCCAGTAAGTGGATGACCTGTAATTTGCCTTCTGGATTAATTTATCCATCCAATATCTCAAGGTTTCTTTATATTCCCTGAATGAACACATGCTCTTGAGTCATATTACTGTCTGTTATGCACGCAAATATAGCTTATTATTCGGAATTGCCCAATGTGAGGCAGTATTAAAAATTTCATTTTGGAAAAAAATGAGAACAGTTGAACACAGTCACTACCATTACTGCCTCACATCGGTCAAGTCCCATTATGTCTCAGCTTCACTGAAAGCGCTACCACTGTCCACTGCTAAGCACTAATGATTTTATTGATCACTTCAGTCTTCATCCAGCCTTTGGCATTGATAATTGTTCTCAATCATTGTAACCTCTGGCTGTCTGTATGATTTGAGACAAGAAGGCAGTTGAAGGATGTAAAGCCAAATGGCAGAGCTAGACTTGGGAACAATGGCATTTTACCTATCTTGCTCTCTCAATGTTATCTGAAGAATGCAGGATAAGGGACAGGCACCCCGATGAGCTGCTTAATTAAGATGAGGAACTGTGTTGTAAGGCCGAAAACAAGCAAGAATCCACCATTTGCCCTGCTGGGAAGCCAAGCTTTTGTGCTAATTCTGGAGATGGAATTTCTATGCAATTTACATAGAAATATGCAAAAGATTCACGCATCATTGACCTGAAAGAACCACAAAGCCATATATCTTGACAACTTCAAGTCTCCAAAATAAAGCATTTAGAGTCATGCAAAAAATCTCTCCAAAATACTTTAAATTGCTCATGTCCTCTCGGTTCAGTGAAGCAGTCATGACGAGAAGAGATGAGATGTGAGATCCCTGATAATGAACTGGTTCTGCTAGTAGAACAGTACTGCATTTTGCACACAATTACAGAGCCTCAGGAGGTACTCCCACACACACACACACACACGCAAACACACACCCCTTTGCATGACACATGCTGTCCAGGATCCAATATGGAACACCCAAAAATCTGGCCATCACAAAACGTTGTGTAAACACATCCCAGACGAATTCGCCATGGAATTTTAACAGCGTGGCTGATATCTTTGACTAATTGCTCTAGAGTGAGGGCTTTGTGGGAGCCAGAACGGCCCTGAAGTGTTCACGCTTCCATCTCGCCATTTAGATGGGAGTAGTGAGGGAGGAAGAGGAATGGTGCCGTCAAAAAGCAAACAATACTTCGACCAGCAAGTTCCTCCCTGCCCAGCAAAATTAGTTTAATTACCTGAAATGGAATCAGAGCAGTATACCAGACATGATCATTTCCTCTTGAGTTTCATGTCTTCCTTAGTGTTGCTTACTGGTGGAATCAGCTGTCACATGGTGACTGGAATAAAATAAGAGAGCCTTAGGCACAACAGAGACTAAACTGGGGAATCACAGGTTGTCAGGTGTTCTTCAAACATGCACGATGGACAGGGTCCCCTGGTGTTCCAATCCTCTCGTCAATACACCTCATTTCTGCTTCATTCATAGAGTGTGAAACCTCACAATATGAGAAGTCTTTTTGATAAACATCCCTCACAACCCCCCATTTCTTACCGTAAACAGTCGAAATGGGAAATGTTATTACAAATAACATTTATGCACTAAACAATAGCTGTTAACAGCTGATTATGCACAGCTGTTAAAGACTTTGTTATAACTGTTTTAGTTTAGAGGGCAAAGGCATCAAAAGCTTCTGTCCCAGGATGCAATGCAGGCTTCATTCAAGCAGCAATTCCACATGTTACAAAGGAGGCATAGGTACTGGGGGAGCCCCCTTCTGCAGAAAAACTGGCTACTTAAATGAGCCAGATGTTTTTATTTATCACCACAGCAACTGCCAGACTGTAACCAGGGGTGACCTCTGAGAGATCGCCAAGAGCTTTTAATTGCCTTTGTGGCCCAGTATTTATTTCATGAGGAGTGAAGTGGGGGCACTGGAGGACACAGGCAGTATGTGTGAATTCTGTAAATATGCATCGGCCCTACTGAGATTTGACAAGGTAAACCGACTGTGGCTAGCACTATTGCCATGTGTCAGGTTTGTACCAAAGTGTGTGCATGTTAATTTGGAAGGACCCAGATAAGGCTGCTCTAAACGGGTGTGCTCAGGCTTCGCGAGTGCATGCTTGTCATAAAGGCTCTCTGTGTGGGTGATGTCAGAGTGTTTATCACACAAGGCAGGGATCTGGCTAGCCATTATTTCCTCCGGACCATAAAGCTGCCAGGGCTGTTGAAGTGGGGGTTGGCCTGAGGAGCAGAGACGAAGCGAGAGGGGCAATCAGTGAGAATCCCAGAGCCAACTAGCGTGGCTCGTAAATCTGAGTGCTTATTCAAAGGGGTTTGCAGAGGAGCGAACTGCAGTGCAGTCTCGCTCTCCCTGGAGGCCCTGGACAACACCCTGATCCAGAAGTGCTGCTGTACCCAAAAAACTGCCGACACCTCCTAGCTATGAATAGGAAGTTTTAACGACAGGGTGGAGCTCTAAACATTCTCTATTTAATTACACTAGAACAAGATTGTTTCAGTATTTGAATCTACTAGAATCTTTTTGTTTGCTCTTTGAAAGTTATGAGTGGAACAAAATATTACAAATATCTTTTAATTGTGAAGACCTTTTTTAAGATTATTATGAATCACTCAAAATTTTTTTGTACTTAGTCTGATTCAATATTCAGAGGGCTTTTCAAGAATGATGATCTCCTTTATTAAAAGCAAATACCACAATACTAAATAATTCAGTCAGGGGTTCTGAGTGGGCCAGTATTTTTTCATTAAAGTTGTAATGAACATCTCTTGGACAGTTAATATGCCATTAAATATATGCATGTTTATTTATTTATTTATTTTTTTTGCATCATACCCTTGACGTGTCATCACTAGCCTTATTACAAGCACACTCCATAGAGCTGGGAGCAAATAATAGCTTACTCCCTTGGCAATTTCATTGTTTGGCACAGGAAGTGAATTGCTCCTTTTGAGAATTCTGCCTTTTGCTTTCAGGGTCCTAAAATACATTTGGCAGGTGCAGTTGTTTTGATGACCTTACAGTGTAGTTGCCTTTTTTCGTTTGGGTGACTTTTATTCTCTGGGTCTTGTTTGCTCCTGTTTGTGTGGCACATGTGGACATCCAGACCCACTCTCTGATGAGCCAAAACAAGCAAAAATGTTTTCTAGTGTTTGTTGTGGTTTTATCTGCACCCTTCCTCTCTAGGGTCCCGTGATTTTGTGCCAGGATTACACATCATCTCATCTGCCCAGGCATCTCCGGACTTGTGCTGTAGGGATTAATGCAGCCTTGTGAATATGAGTTGCTTCCCAAGCCTTGGGTTTAGTCCCAGTGTGGCTCTGAAAATGCCTGCCAGCTGATTCTAGCCGATTTGCCACTATATTTAAACATTTTCAGTTGTTGTTGAGATGGAGGATCCAGAGGTATGAAATGAAAACAAAAACCATGTCACTTTGAACCTCAAAAACTATTTCTGAGTGTAACATAATGTGTCAGTTAAGATCAATTAGTTCTGAATGCTTTCATGTAAATAGATAAGTGCTGTGTGCATGTTCACTAGACATGGCATAATTTCAGTGGAGTGTATGTCCTGCAAAACACAATATTGGTTTCATTAAGGTAATGAGCACAGCTTGATTTTGGCTGAGTATCATAAATGAGAATTGTCTTAGTCAGCAGACCTACAGAAGCCCTAATGAAATAACCTCATTATAACATAGTGTATTTTTACACTAGCCACACTCCCACTGTGCTCCTAAAGAGATACTTTATGAGTATGCACTTAAACAATACACAATGTCTGACTTCTAATCATGAACAGTATTAATACTTTTCATGAAGGCATTCAGACAGATGACATGAACCTAATAATATTTGGCCAACAGATTGTATGAGTGACTGTAATAACTTGGCAGTTGCATTACGTGACTGCAAACATGTAGATGGGTAACTGGCGGTTAGAATAGGATGAATGTACAGTATTATCAGTTTAACATAGTAGAAAAAAGAAACGTACTATGAGCATGTTTTTTTTTTTAAATAGTTTTGAATTTCTGAGATCAATCTCATGTTTTCCTCTATTGGTATGTTGCCTGGCTGCTGTTCTGTTCTGATAGTAAAGAGGTGTAAGTGTTGGTGGGTGATCTCTTGCACCCCTGCACTGCTCATGGTAGAACATTCCAGGCTGATAAATAGGATAAATATGCGTCTGTGAAGGGTGGAGCCTCTCAGGCAGCTTTTCCTGTCCACCCATGCGCTGAGTGCTCTGGCTTTGCAGCTTGTATCAGAATGTGCCTTTATTGCTCAACCAGTTGTCAGAGCTGGCTGAGTGGAGCCATGTTGAGAGAGAGAGAGAGAGAGAGAGAGAGAGAGAGAGAGAGAGAGAGAGAGAGAGAAAGGGAGGGAAGGTAAGGCACATGTCCAGCCAAGCCCACGTGAGCGTGGGAGCTCGTGTGGAATATCTGCCCATCAGCATGTAGAGAGAGGGCCTCTGTGTTTTGTTTTTTTTTACTGGGAGAATGGTCTTTAGGGACACTCATTCTAGCACCTTTACAATACAAATCACACCAATTTTAGTATCTTCTTACATCAGATGCCATGCAAGGAGCTGAGATTTGTGGGGCTTGCATGGAAGTCCAGAATTTATTTTCACTGGCATCTAAGTATTGATTACATTAAAGGCAAGATATTCAATGTATGGTTCTGTAAAATAAATGACTCAGAACCTTTGATTAAAGAGACTGTAAACTGGACTTTTCTCTGTTCTACTCTTCTTGGTCTTCACACACGTATCATTTACAAAGGCCTCCCCTAATCAAAAGAGAAAGAATTACTTCAAGTCTGGCAGCAATAACCTTTTCACATGAGCAGCTGGCAGCCTCTCTAGGTGAATGTTCAGGTAACGGTTAATCATGGGCTTTGTGGGGCTGTATTTAGTCTGGGGACTGGGAACCAGTCAGCGATCCTCATACGGCTGCGGGCAGCGAGGGAGACCCACGCAAAGTGAATCTGGCATTTATTCCCGAGCTCAAAACAAACACATCCACAGAGCCCTCTTTGTTCATCCCAGCTCTGTCTGCCCTTTCGTGGACTTTGTAGTGTTGACTTCCTGACTCCATTCTTTGCCTGCCTCACTGAGTTGTCCTGAACGGGATTTGCTGAGGTAGCCTCCTGCTTTCGTTCAGACCTAAGAATTGATCTCACACTTTGGAGCCAAAGTTTGCTGTTGACCAAGACTATTGTAGAGAAACAATGGAAGATCACAAACTTGGAGGTTATTAAAGCTGTAACACTAAAGTTATACATTCAGTAGTCATCCCATTATCCCTAGCTCCACCCAAAGATGACCAAAGGACACATAAAGTAACTAAGCTGCAGGTACTGTTCTATTTTCTCATTACTTGGCTCTAATGCTTTCCATTATGCATAAACCAGTACATTCTCTGTCACTCTTCATTATGCTTAAACCAGTACATTCTCTGTCACTCTCCATTATGCATGAACCAGTACATTCTCTCTCACTCTGATAATTGCCATTTTAGGAGGTAAACTAATTTCATCCTCCTTTAACAAGATCCCACAAGTGAAACTATGACTCAAATAATTGTTCCATTTGTGCAGGCAGCTTCAGGGTTTCTTTTCAGTGGGGCAAAATGTTTTGAGTTTTAATGAGCCTTTTGCAGATGTGCATCAGATATCAATAAAATTCAGATACTTTCTGAAGTATTATTCAAGAAATCCTAAACATCAAGGAGAATATTTTGTTTAGCATATAAAAGCTTTCCAATCCCCTGCAAGAGGATGCAACATAGAAACATGATCTAATTTTAATTAGGCCCTATAGTGCTAAATTGGCATCCTATCTAACTTTTATACTTACACCAGCTACCAATGTGCAAAGTAGGATTTAATTTTAAATTTGAGATCTTGATAAATATGCAACCACAAGAGGAAAAAAGTAAGCTCATATTAAATTTCAGTGATTACACAGGCCCAGCATATAAATAGTATGAATTGAAAGAAGCCAGTTAGAAGCTAACTATAGGAGGTCCCATATTTTCTTAATTTTATGTGGTAGAGTATGCTGCCACAACAACACAAAGGTAAAAATCTTCCGCAATGAGACAGGTTTGCTTATAGCGGTCATTTTCATTTTGTGGCATGTTAGAAATATTAAAAGCATTCTGAGTATGCTTGATATTTGACCCTCACATCTCTCTGGTGGTGCCCTCTGAATCTCTTTAAATCCCACATAACAATGCAGTGCATGGCATTCGTAGTAAGTCTTTGATGATGTTAGCTGAAAGAGCACAGGTCAGTGGTTACTATAAATCCTCCATGGCAGTGAAGTTGCACAGAATAGAAGACAATGTATGCTGTACTCTCTCTCTCTCTATGTCCCTTTGGGTGTACATGTGTGTGATCTACTTCTAGTGGCTGACTGCCCATGCGTGCAGGGTAAGCTGTACCTGAGGGCCACTGTCTCCCTGCTCGGCACCTTTCCCTCATTAAGCCATTGTGGAAAGTGGCATAGAGTGCGTCACACTAACAAATGAACAATATGGCACTTTGTTTCCAGGTGATAGTTGAAAACAACAGAGAAAGACGCATCTTTTTTTTTTATAGAGAGGTTCTCTATCACAGAACCATTGCATGTTTTTGTAGACACAATAAAGGCATTCCTCTGATCGTGACCTTCAAATATACTCCTGGCATGTAATCCATGTATACTCGCACAAAGTTCATGGGAAATACGGAAGCATAAAAACACGGCCTGTTAAAACTGCATGTGAGATTTGATGATCTTTTTGCCTCTGTTCATCGCCCCCTCCTGCTCACAGAGTCCCATACAGTATGTAGGTCAGCATTAATGCATGCAGCACCCGTGCTAGCGACAGCAGCGTCTGCCAGGGGGGCAGCCTGCCATCAGAAAGCGATGTCGTGACTATTAGAGGACACGTGTCGGAGTGACGCGAGGCTGTGCAGGATGGGATGAGGCTGAGGGCTTGCAGCTTTGTGGAGAGCAAGTGCTGTCAGGGAGGCGAATATAAAGGACATTGGGGACTGTGAGATATTACCGATGTAAAAGGCAGGGCCGGATGGCATGGCGGAATGGGGGAAGAGCAGCTGCACTAAAGCCTACCGCGTGCTCCCCTGGCAGCCGTACACACTTTACTGCATTGCAGAGAAAAACGGGTGGGGGGGGGGGCAGAGGGGGATGAGACATGCACGCACTCACAGAAGCACTCTCAAAGTCAGCACACCTTCTGCACTCCTGCATGTCTTGGATCAGTGAGGGGTGTGCTGCAGATGAATTATTCACACGGACAGTCTTTGGGTCTTAATTACCAAAGCCAAATCAAATTGAACCAAGGGGGTTTTATTTCAGTAAATAGGCTCAAGGTTGGTCCAACTTCTAAATACTTTAGCGCGCACACGCACACACACACACACACACACACACACACACACACACACACACACACACACACACACACACACACACACACATAGGTAACAATGTGACCCTGAAGAGGCTCAGTGTTCTGACCCTGACCTCCCCTCTGAGCTCCTCCAGACCACATGTGGGATGAGGTTTCCCCAGAATGTGGCTAATCCCATTGATTCTCTGTAAGAAGCCTAGCCATGGCTTCTTTTGGTAGTTTAACCTCATCTGATCCTGCAGAGCAAGGTTAAACTAATGCATGCTGTGTGGGAAGAACTGTGGGTGCTCAGTCCTAACTGGCTTATTTGACTTATTAGCCAAATTTACTCAAGCTCACTTTTGCCATTTGTATACAAAGAGAGGTTGGAGCTGTCAAAATTGCATATATGTATTACAATGCGTAAAAAAATACTACATACTAATTATACACAAACACACACACACACACACACACACACACACACACACACACACACACACACACACAAGATTTTAGCAATTAGAATGATTGTGGAATAGTAATCATGGCACTACAAAGATGATAAATATCACAGTGTATGGCAGGACTGCCCAGCAACTCTGCCAGGGTCAGGCAGCCAGACAGCTCGGCATGGGTCAGGCAGGCAGACAGGCTCTGGAAGGGGGCATGTGCAGGAGCCGTGCGAAGAGGCATCTGCGTGTCGCCTCCAGCTGACAACTCCCTTCTGGCCAGAATCAAGGCCAGCTGAGTGCCGAGTCATTCGATTTCAAACAAAAACACGTGGCATGAGTTTCTCAGAAGTAGGCTCACGCCTAATCTGCCCAGTAACAGTAGTGTGCATTGGGCGAGTGAGCAGGGAGCTGGGAGACGTGGCGAAGGCAGGGGAGGAGGCGGCCACTAGAAAAAACATCCACCGAAAGCTAAAGATAGCGCCACTCTTAGACACGCCAGTGCCGGGCTCTCACAAGGTTAGCGCACGCACCGGGGCTCTCTCTTCCACACGGGCAGCAGACAGGGCAGGCCCACTGAATGGACAGAATGAGGACTAGCAGACAAGACCTGACTCTGATGAAGAGACTGAGCTGTGCTGCCCAGTGGCAGAATGGGAATACTCACACAATATTAGATTTGGTGTATGCATCTATGCATAATAATCTGTCGCTCTACATTTGATTCCTTATTCATAAAAAGTATAACCATATTCATATTCGATTTCTGAGCTATAAACAGAACAAAACAGTAATGAATTGTCTATTTCCCCCTACCGTTCAATATGTTAGTTATTTCGTACATAAAATGTGTAGTAAAATGAGCATGTGACATAAATGTGACACCAAGTGGAAACACATTAGCATTTGCTTTGCCTGCTCATAGACAAATTGCTCAAGTAAATGGGAGATTCATTTATATAACATAACCTATAGTAATGCACTTCTCCTATTGCTATAATGGGAACTACAGACTGACTCCATAGAGTAGAAAAAAGTGAAAGTTCATGATATTCACAATGGTTTTTAATAGCCTAAAATTGCTCCTTGAACCCACAGAAGAGATTAATGTTGTTCTTTTCATGTGCCTTTGTATGTGCCAAGAAATAAGAACCCATATTCAACCTGGTCTTAGCGTGAGATTAGGTTATATAAGTACTTGCGTGGACTGGTCACTACAGCTCACAGTGCCTGTTCAGGTTACAGACGTGTCCACAGCATGTATGCCAAGTCCCAGCTTGAGAGCAGCCCAACCGCAGACCAAAAGTAGGCTGAAATTAGGAGAAACAGCACACTGTTCCATTTTTTTTCTCCCATTTTGGGCATCATCTTCAAATGCGTGTACAGTCCACTTCACTGCTTTGGCTAAACATAGAACTCACCTCATACTAAACCCCTGAACAGCAGCACTCTGTTCATAATACTGTTTCTAATGCTGTGAGAAGTCTGAAATCAGTGTCTAGGTTTGCATTGCTGTTGCCCAGGTGAAAGACCCTGCTGACCTCTTCATTGAAGCTCCCTCAGCGATTCTAAGACACGTGGCTAAGATAACAGTCCTCACCTTAGCTTCACATGCAATATACCTGTCTAGGCTTGTGTGAAACCATATTTTGTAAAATTTAATCAATGGTGCATATTGACTATCATTTCTGTAAAACCTAAGTCCATTTTTACTCTGTTGTTTCATAAGATTTGTGAACGCCCTTCCTACAACTGTGCGCTTGCTGAATCATTTTTGGTTCAAGACTTGGAGCAACAAAACAAAGACACTAAGAAACATGTAATTGTAGTTTTCTAAGCAAGGACCTGCAATAACACAATCACTGCATCAAGCAACAATCAGACAGGAATACATTTAAAAAAAAGCTTTGTCACAAGCCAAAATCTTTTTTTAAACTCAGCACTGTCTCGGAATAAGGCAAAAGGCACAAACCTAAACATGTGGTTCTCATTTGTTTTAATTTCTCAGTGAGAAAAGCTTCTGTGCTGAAATTACATAACTGTGCTGTGAGGAACAGCTCTCCAAGTGCTCAGGGCCAGTGAACTCATGATGTGGGCAGCGATTTTCTGCGGATGGGACCACAACAGAAAGGCCACCATGCGTGGAGTGACTGCTCGACCTTCTTCAGTCCCACCAGTACATGTTTAACACAAAGCTGCTTCTTTCTTAGCAGCCCTATGCTCCCCTCTAATCTAGAATGGTATTTTTGTCAGAACTTTGATTAATGGGAATAAAACACATAGATGGTATAATATTATTGTTTATGCTGATATACTTGTTCAAATGAAACCATTCAAGAGCAGCCTGTACTTATTGCCTGCCCACACCTGCAGTAATAGTGCTCTGCTGGTTGCCTTTTGTAAAGAGGAGATCCCTCTATTATCAGTGGTAGAAAGGGGCCAGTAAAGGTCTACATCCACACAGCTGTGGTAAATTCTGTGAGTTGATCTCTTTTGCAAACAAACCTAAAGGTAACGAGATTGATGTGACTGATTGTATAGGGAGTGTCACCATATCACAGAGCAAAAACATGAACTGACCTTCTCTAAGACTCTTATCACTCTTATGCTCATGCTTTTGCAGGTATTTGCTTGCCTGGGTGAAAGATGCCATTTATTGCTGTGTGTTGTCAAACAAGATGAAATCCATCTTGCCTAAATGGCACAGAGTGAAAAACATGCTCTTCACAGGCCTTCGTTATACTTAATAATGGATGTCGTCTCCTACTGTGTATGTAATCAGAGTAATTGAAAGTATAGGGGGCAAAAAGAGAGAAGGCACAAGTTGTGAGTCAAGTTATAGCTATGAATATGTAGAGTATGAATAAGTATACATATGGAATATGTACTTCATAATCTAGCAAATTCCACCAGATTACACATCTGGTGACAGTGGTAGCAATCTCAATATAAGAAAATGCTGTGTAAGCTTACCATATTAGATTAGGGGAAACACAGTGTTAGCTAGTCTTGCTTAGAGTGACATTATCAGCCCTGATTTTTGTAATTCACTACTTTGGAAACAAAGAGGTTCAGGTTATAGGCAAAGCTACGTAGTCATAAAGAAGAGCTACTGAGTCTTCTTGGTCTGTTATAGCAATAGCACCCCTCATATATGTTGAAACAAACATCCAATGTGAAAAATTTGATTTCCTGTTCGACATGGTTCGGCAGTGCTAGCTTGAGGACCTGCTGCTGTTATGCTATGCACCAGTAATGAGGGGAGGGGCTGAGAAAGTACACAGAGAATTATGGGATGGAGAACAACAGCAAAGTGTTACATTACAAACAGCATATCAGATCTGACTGAAAGCACAAAAGTAGCATTCTGCTTGGGAAGGGTCTTTAGAAACCT
Source organism: Electrophorus electricus (assembly GCF_041902795.1). NCBI lineage: Eukaryota > Metazoa > Chordata > Actinopteri > Gymnotiformes > Gymnotidae > Electrophorus > Electrophorus electricus. The sequence goes on from NC_137511.1 coordinate 4,284,515, forward strand.
GCTCAAAGCATGGTAAAAAGGGGAAAGGTTACAGCCTTATGCATAGCCACACCTTGATTTTTTTCACAGCTATTACTTATGCAAGGTGTGCTTCCGTGAATTCTTTAACAAGAAAAGCTTGTTCATGCCTTCATACCTACCTGTCCTTTCCATTTTACAACCTCTGGAACAGAAACAATTCAAATGCTACAAATGCCTGAGACTAATAAAACAGCATTATATTTATGCAGCACTTGGTTTGAAAATATATCTTATGACTGTGAGGCCTGTTTCTATGAAAGCAAACAGAAAGTCTAAACAGAGCAGCTTTAGGACAGATGACCTCATCTCAATGACAAACATGGAGGGTCATGACCTCATTTCTCAACTATAGGATTCATGTGGCTGGGTTTTGGCCACCCAGAACAAAACAGCAGTGGTCGTGGGCATCAGTTTACCACTCCCTACTTGTGTCTCGTAAGCCCTACACTTCAGCTCCGTTAAGGCACCTGACCCCCCCCCCCACACACACACACCATATACCTCTGCAAAGTCAGGTTCACGCTCTCCTACTAATGCTGTGAGCCAGCTCCAGGTGCTCGGGCTAGCAGATGGTTATATTATGCATGAGTCACAATTGTGGAGGAGCTGTCTCAGGGGGGCTTTATTGTCTTGGAAGGTCATTAGATAAATATTACCCCAAAAGATGCAGAGAAGACTCAAGTTAGAGAAGACAAGATAGAAAAGTGATCCACAATCCAAGGACAAAGGACAGTGACTAACAGTGTGGTTGAACTGTGCCTTATGTAAGTAAAAATGCAGATTATCCCCCAAATCATACATTTCTCTGGTATATCCTTAGAGGGTGCTGAATAAACTCACTATGCAACATAAAGGTGAGGGTGCCCTCTAGTGTTCAACAAAAGCCATGGACTCTAGATGAAAATGCACATTTTTTCCCAAGCTTCTCCAATCTTTTGAATTTCCCCTTCAGCTTTGTGCACAGCAGAGCGCAACGCACTTAGTGAGAATACAATTAACTTTTTTTTTTACAACCCTGTTGATTCAATTCAGGCCATTCTGTGTGATCTCATGCATGCAGTGCTGCTTAGGGAATAAGATTGAAAATAACTGGACATGACTCCTGTGGCTTGCCGTAGGTTTCTCTTTAGACCAAAACATCTTGTTAGGAGAAGGTCACATGCAACCTGAACAAACACACCTGAGCCCAATCAGTGGCATAAAGTGCATTGTTAGAGCTTGGTATTGCATGTTTGTGGAAAAAATAGAAATACATGAAAACTTCTCTAGAATGTCAAAAGAAATTAGATTTATTCAGATCAAATAGGGATAAGTATAGTTTTTATTTTCTAGTACTAGTATACTTCTATTAGTCATACTACTGCTACTGCTACTACTACCAATAATAATACTTAAAAAAAAGTCTATATACCCTTAGTTAGAGATGGTTACTCAAGTTAACAAGAGTGCAAAAGTTTGTAATGATGAGGTGACTTTTCAGAATGAGTTTTAATATGTCTTTGTCAACAAGAGAGAGAAAGTGAGAGATAGAGTCTACATTTGATAAAAAAAAACATGATAGGTGTCTTCATGATGGGCCTGTTGCCATGGTGCTGAAAGACATCTTCTTGTATCACTATGGCAACAGAAAATGACGGCCAGCAGCTACCTTTATGTGTCAAATGTGGTGACAGTACATCTCATCCACTGGTGAGGTAATTTATAAGTGTACAAACTTGACATTTAGAGTGCTCTTTCATTAACTCTACAGTGCATTTTCAATATCTACTCTAGGCAAGGCAATCAACCTTGCAGATGCAAATTAACTCTAGGGGGCTCATAAGTCAAACAGGAGGTTTTATATAATGTGAGAAAATAAACTGAAACATTTTAGTGGACATCAGCACTATACCTATTACTTTCTTTTCAAAGTCAGCTATTGGACTGACTTACTAATTCACTTACATAACAGATCTATCAGATTAAGTATTTTAAGTAAAGTCACTAAGACTTAAGACAAAAATGGACCTAATGTTTTTTCAAGTTGTCTTCTATTTGCTGAATTCTATTTTGTTTTGTCTCCTTTAAAGCCAAAAGAGTAGGATCACTTAAGATCACTTAGTTTTTTTCCACACGGTGAGACCAGAGACCATAACTCTACACATATAAGAACAACTGAAACAACACAACAAGCAAAGGTTTCGGGAACAGAAAAAAACACTTTCTGATATTGATATGAAATATGGAAAAACATAATCTAATGTACCTATGAATTAAACATTTGATGGGAGACATTGCCCCCTTATGGTTGAAAATAGGAATCGCATTTTTGTGAAACAGTGGAAAATCTGAAATTAAAAAGAAAAATAACGTAATAAAAAGGCAGACGGACCATTTATTGTGTCACCTTAATAGCTTACAGGAACGGTGTTCTACAAAACTATTATCTAGCAACAGGACAGTTAATGGCAAACTAAATTAGGTTTCCTGTTCAGATTTGATACGTTTTATTTGGCTGAAATGACAGCTAAAGCTCAAAGATACTGGTTCAAAATTCTCTTCACGAATTCATTCTTAGATTAAATGAAAGAAGAAAAGATTGAAACTTTGAGTAGGAGGTAGTTTTCAATTAGGGAACCACTTGTTGGATATACCAAACAAATGAAGATAAATTTAGTATAATAATAGATGACAAAATAATAAATTCGCCATCTTAATGCAATTACTGTGAGTATCTGGTTACTTAGTTGGAAGTCCCAAGTAACACGAAAAATTAAGTTGGACGAAATGTTTAAGGTCCACTAAGCAGCACACCTAGAGCCAGGCACCTGCTTAACCGACTATTTGTTACACCTACTGCCATCCATCAACAACAACCCTAAACCTCCATCGCAATAATTATCTCCCACCACCCTGTAGCACCACTTCAGGACATGTTTATCAACGAGAACACTCGTGGTATGTCGTCTGGTAAAACAGGGCTTATGAAGCAACACCGGACGTTAGTCTTTTACATGACCATGAATACAAGGCCTATCGTCTACCTGCCAACATTTTTGCTTTATTAAAAACGTCCCTGTTCGTTCCTGCACCGCAGTAAGGCGTGGACTGATGGCTCCTTGCTGGCGGCTGAACGTCGTGACAGAGCGGTCCCTTTAACGGCGCTCACTTGTTTATCGGTTTTCGCCAGTTTCTATCCGTGGAGAGTCTGAGCGCCGGTGGGCGAGTCGGGGTGTGTCTGCACGCTTTAGGAAGCGTACGCCTAAAACAAGGGACACATTATACCACCACCAGTGGAGATAAAATGCGGGACTATGAAAAACTGACACGTCTTGTATAGTAGCTAGATCTGACACTTGTTATCTTCGAAAAACAAAACAAAACAAAAAACCAAAAACCAAACTGCTAGAAATAATGAAGAAACACCAGAGCCCCGCCAAGGTACCGGTGGAAGTCACCGTGCCAGATAACGAAGCTACTGTGCAACAACTCAACGAGCTATTGTCAAACGGTAGCGGTTTCTACAGTTTACCAGCACAACATTTCAACGAAGTGTTTCCGAGGATTTACGTCGGAAATGCGTAAGTTATATATCAATGTATTATTCTAGTATTATCAGTGCCACTTTATCCATGTTTACCAATAAAATTATTGCAGTAGATAATACAGAGAGGTAGACTGGTCTTGCAGTTTATCGTCGCATCTTAATTATGTTCAAAAAGGACATCCACGGTGTTGGAAAGAAATAGATCAATTCCGAAAAGCTTTCACCTATAAACATTGGACAAAAGGTATTGCCTAGTACTGAGGAATAAAGAATCTAGAGATTTTAAATGACATGTTTTATTGTACATTTCAGTACAGTCTGGTCCACTCGTTTACGAGACGCTGTAATCAAATTATAGCGGATGTAAGGTACTCTGTAAAAATGTTACTGGCTGGTAAATATACTAGATACTGGACGTATGCCGTCGGTAGTGTGTCAATGTCCTTTCTAGAGTCAGCTTAACTTATTTTTCAAAACGGAGACTGTCCTCCATTGGTGCCATCTCTGTTCAATTCGGAATGATCACTTATAAAATCTTCTCTAAGCCCGACCCCCGATCACGTGCCCCATTGTTTTAAACATTTTTCAGTGAAAATTGTTCGTTTAATAGTAGAAGCAAAACGGCGAGATACAACTGGCACTATTGTGAAATTAAAGCTGAGAATCTATGTTCTACACAAGGAGGACAAACAGAAATTCGGTCTAAAATCTCCTATGTAATTCCATTCTGCTTTTAATTATTTATTAATTATTTGAGATAATTAAATAACTTATCTAATTATCTAATTAATGTATTGTAATAAAGCTTCATTGGATGTACCCCCTGTAGCCGTTGGGCAGTGTATATTGTGGCATTTATGCCTAGAACATAGTGAGGACTCTTTGAATCCTTTGGGTGTCTCTGCAGAATTATTTCGTTTACATTTACTTTTTTAATGTTGTTTGCATTAAAACAGTACATTTACTCCTGTAACGTGTTGGATATGTTTTATTTTCCTCATGTTGTGCTTCTCATTTAGGGACCCATTTCTCTGTTCTACAGTTTATCTTATACTTGTTTGCTGTGTGTGAGCCTTCTTCTGCAATAAGAGAACTATTCTTGAGCAGAAATGGCATTCTCTAGCTCTCTGTACATTGATGTCAGAAGTGGGATGCTGCTGCTGAGCTGGAAGAAATCAAGTGATGCATCAACAAACATGAAAGTGGGCGGTGAAGAAGACAAAGCCAAAGGGAAGTGGGTACTGAGCATTATGCCTGCCCCCTGCCGGTCAGGTTCAGTGAGCCAAGAATGAGGCCTCGGGCTTGGGTAGGCAGTCAGGGAAGCAGCAGAGCCTGGTTGCTGAGAGAGAGATGCCGACATTTGTCTTGATGTGTAGGTGCCGTGCTACACAGCGGAGGAGCTTGAGGAGAAGACAGTACGTCATACAGCCCCATGGCGAGTAGCGATGGCGCGACTGATGTGCTGGAAGTGTAAGAAGAGAGAGCACCACACTAGTCAGTGTCACGAGCCAGAGAGAGCAATCCTCATGCATGACCTCAAGAAGGAAATGCTGGCATTAAAGAGAAGACTAGTGAAGCTGTCCACAATTGCTAGTGGCAGAGCAGAGACTGGGTATAAGCTCCCTGGTGTTTTCCAAGGGGGAAACTAGCCGCTCTCTAGGAGCTGAACACGGGGTCAAAGCTGGTGGGTGGATCCCCAGAGTGTGCTCTCAGGTCGAAGCTTTTTGCAGGTGAAACCGCCACTGCTGGAGTAGCTGAACATGCAGTGTCTGTCGGTTGATCAATCTCTGAGGGCCATGAGCAGTGCACATGAAACGCACCCCATCGGTATCAATGACACATAGCAAGAGGTGGTTTGCGTGACGCTGGAGATGGTCTTACTTCAGTCTGTCTGTTCTGTTCACTGATGGAGAAGATCACCATGGATGGTCCTGGATTCCTTCACCATTACCGATGCCGGGATCTACTTTGTCCTCATAGCTATGGACTATTTCACTAACTAGTCTGAGGCACACACAGGCCTGGACCATAGTGCAGCCATGATGGTGGAGTGAGTAGTTGAGGAGTTCTGACAATTTGGGTGACAGAGGAGTTCCACAGCAACCAGGGCGGTCGAAGCTGAGATGTACGATGTCCTTTGCACAGAGTGGCAGCCTCGTGGAGCTTTCAACTGAATGCTTGCAATTGAAGACTTGAGCTTGCAGCTGAACACAGAGCTAGTGTTTGGCTGTCTGTCAGGAAAAGAGGAGGATCTGCACCCAGAGTGGGCGCAGCTCTGCCATCATCACCATGCCGTGCACCAGCCCATCAAGAATCACTAGAACAACACCAGTGACACCATTGCTCCATGGGCATGACCTTGTGAGGGTACTGGAGATGCCTGATCCGGGGCAGCAATGCTTATGCTGGCCAGGACAGTGGAAAGTTCAGGGGCATCGTTGGACCCAATTTAATGTGGCATGTGCCCCAGTAAATTGTTTCCATGCCCTGTTATAATCATGTGGGTAAATAAGGCATTGTAAACAATTCAATAATAAATGGTAATAACATTTTAACACACAGTAATAACAATGTAAAACAATGTAATAACATGTAATAATAACAGTGTAATAATGCATTGTAATAACCTAACAACATGCTGTAATAATAAATTGTAATAACATTGTAATAACACATTGTAAAAACATTGATCCTTGAGCAAAAATGCCTTTCTCTGGATCATCTTCTGCACCAGAAGTGCTGTTATATAAACAGTTTTAGAATTTGGTGCATGAAACAGATATTTAGGTGTGTGTTACATTACTGAGTTTCTAAAATGAGATTTAAAATAATGTCATGGTGTAGATCTCAAAAACAAAAACGTGAAAGAGAGAGCTGGCATGCTGGCATCTGGCTTCACTTTTTCATGTTCAGGGAAACCATATGGCAGTTCAAAACACATTTTGAACATATTAATGAAAGGCAATCATGGTGATAAAATAGGATGGAATTCATGTGCAATCCATACCCTCCCTAAAACCTTTGCACATGTTGAGTTAAAAGCTCTGGCTGACCAGATGGTTTAATGCACATTCAGTTTACTGCTGTATAACAGTGTTTTGCTTTTCCATTTCCATTGACCTCCCACTTCCTTACAAACATTGGTCTATTAGAAACACCTTGTAGATTTACACAGTGGAACCCATATTGCGCTATGTACAACTTGTGTTAGTCATCCTTCAGTTGTTGGTCAGTTTTTGGCTACAGAACTGCTGTTTTTGCTACCCACCCTCAAACTCACTGATGTGCAAGAACTCCAGAAACACTGCTGTGTCTTGTACCAGATCAAAACACACTATCATGCTATCATGTCCATCCAAATAATATTCTTTAGGAAAGAACCTGTGGTTAGAAACTGACTAGTGATCAATATAGTAGAGGGTGGCTAAAAAATTGTGCTTATCAGTTATTGATTGTTTTACCATAGTAATTGTTCATTAATTATTTCTCATTACAGTAAGCTAGTATGTTGACAAAAGTATAATAATTTAAAAGCCAAAATTGGACCTTTGTCCCATTACATGTAAATACATGTTCAATAGCACAGTGTTATACTGTACATTTTCAATAAACATTGTTACAAGTATTTCAAAAGTCAACATGTAGTAATCACCTGTATTTTGAAAACACTTTTTAGTGTACAGGTACGTAAAGGGTGCCCTTTACAAGGATGGCTGCCTCATGCCAGTGATGGCTGCTTTGTGCTTTAGCCCTTTGTGAGGGTTCTATTAATAATGCATGTGTAGACACTGCAGTGAGCTGTGGTGAGGGAATGGCAAGCCAGGGGAGCAGACATCAAACCTTCACACACACGCACACACACACGCGCACACGCACACACACACACACGCACACACGCACACACGCGCACACGCACACGCACACACGCACACACGCGCACACGCACGCACACACGCACACACGCGCACACACACACGCACACACACGCACACGCACACACGCACACACACACACACACACACACGCACACACGCGCACACGCACAGGCACACGCACACACGCACACGCACGCACGCACACACGCACACACACGTACACACACGCACACACGCGCACACGCACACGCACACACGCACGCACACACACGCACACGCACACACGCACGCACACACACGCACACACACACGCACACACACACACGCACACACACACACACACACACACACACACACACACACACACACATACCTAGACATTCAGTCTATAATGTTGGAGAAATATGACTGCAATCTCCAGTGGCTCTGGATAGATGGGCAATGTATAAGGGCTTGAATTATGGATCTTGGAAATTTGATCGGAGTTCATCACGACTGGCACTAAGGAGCCCTGGCTCCAGGCAGACATGGACATATGGGCTGACACCCACTCCAGTTAGAGACTAGAATGAAGGAAGGTGTAATCACTTTGGGGCAGAGTTGAGTGATTTTTTTTTCTTGATTTAAATATCTCAGCCAATAAATGCAATCCATAAAACAATTAGTAATATTTTTTAGAAAGAGATTTGTGGTAAAAATATAAATTATATCAATCGATCCATTTGTACATAGCTGTGTACTATATCTACCTATACTGTACCACATCCATCTAGAGTATAAGCCTGAAGAAAAAACAAAAACAAGAGAGCTATAAAAATCCTTGACTGAGGGCATATGAAAATGACAGTATTGCAGGTGCTAGACCAGGACAGATGTGACTGAACTGCTTGATGTCAGAACCCTCTCGACCCATCCCTTGTTTTCATTTCTCTCTCTCTCTCTCTCTCTGGCTCTGCCTCAAATCCCTATTTTGGGCACTGTGTCGGGTGGCTCTTTGTATGCCTCTGGGTAGCAGCCAAGATCTGGTTGGTGCATCTATACTGATTTAGAGCACCGCTGCCCCATGAGGTCCACTAACGCAGACTGACACCTCTGTCATCTAAAAGGGACCCTGTAGTTTATTCCCATCAAGCTCCAACTAAACATAGCAGAGCAGCTACTCAGAGGGGAAAGATGTTAACCTGTGCAGAGTTTACGTTTGTGGTCTGACACAAATGCAAACAGCCACACCATTACAGAACCATTGCATTGTCATTTCGTTAGACCTGTTTATGAAGTATTTAAGTGCATGCGTATGTGGTTGTAAAAGAGAAAGAGTAAGACGTAAGTTTGTTACTCCATGCCAATTCCCAGCTGTTAGCTCGGTCTGCCCTGCTGCACAATACTTACAACCTGGGTGAATGAGGACTAACACATGCTTCCTCCGAGACACATAAAACTAGCCACCACATCTTTTCATGCTGCCATCCATGAAATGTCATACTTTGAGAACAGTGCTAACCGCCCAGTTGTGTATTTGTGACCTACCATAAGCCAGCGAATGGCTAGGCTATTTTTACTGCAATCATCATAGGATCACCCTTCCCACTCAGAGAGCAGGACCAAATATCTACTGTATTCTTGACTTTCTGCTGTGAACAGCTGTATCCACCTTAGACAGTTGTGCCACACAGGACCCTAGAAAGCGTTTTTTCCAACTCATATTTTTCAAATGAGAAGGCTAACAAACGTGTGAACTAATTCTGTCAACAGCGTGAGATTTCCCATGGGCAGTGTTCACCCAGGTGAGGCTCACGTGTGCTCCTGTTCCCCAGGTTTGTGGCCCAGAACGTGATGCGTCTGCAGCGGCTCGGTGTGACACACATTCTCAACACAGCCGAAGGGAACTCCTTCATGCATGTCAACACCAATGCCGAGTTCTATGCCGGAACCGGGATTACATACCACGGCATAAAGGCCAATGACACTGAACAGTTTAACCTCAGTGCCTTCTTCGAGGAAGGTGCCGACTTCATTGATAAGGCTCTGGCACACGCCAATGGAAAGGGTATGTTGAAGATCATGCATTCCATACTTGTTTATGTGGTACCACTTTATCTATATAACTCAGTAAGAGTGGATGCTTTTCAAAGTGATTCTTGAAGACCTGTTAGCCCTTAAGTTTGTTTGTTTTCCAATTCATTCCAGAAAATCTATTGCATCATTTAACATGAAACCACCTGAAATTTCTAGAACTCTTAAGCCATGAACTCTAATAATGGTAACACACTCTGAACTAGGTGTTCATAGAGGTGTTCATAGTGTACCCTCTTTACAGCACTATGTGCTAGTTATAACAAATGTTTCTTTATTGGTCTTTTCTTCAATTTTCTTCTGTCAGTTAAAGTTTATTGCTTGCTTTTGGTATGTTTCACAATAAATGCTGTAAAAAACAAAAAAGGTTGCTGGACCCACTCCCTTGGAATAACTGCCTAATTGACAAGGGATGGAAGTATAGCCACATAATATGTCCCAAGACACTGCATGCAATCTTTAACCACAAATTTACTTCCAAATATCGCTTGCTTTTAATTAGAGCCCTTCACCTCATGTTTTATGACATGGATTTTATGCCATCTTTGACAGACTAGAAGAGCTTTATAAAGCACCCTAATTCGTGGCCAGTTTGGCAGCAGAAACTGTTCAACAGTACAACAGCTGCCAGGCCTGGACTGAGAGGACAATAATCCTTAAGAGAAAATTTTAGCTGAACAACAAAATCATCAGTACGTTTGCTTTGGTTTGTACCACCCCCCGCCCCCGTGTTTCAGCTGTGACATTTGTGAAAGCCATGTGCTTGGAGAGTTTTTGGTGGCATTCTACAGACTGATACAATGAATCTCAATTAGCTTAGGGAGCGTCAGGGCCCAGAATGGTCTTCACCTTTCTGGAGAGAAGATAGTCTCTGCCTTACACTGAAATGAAGGCAAGATGTGTTATTGGAAATGATAAAAGGTGACCTCCAAATCATGTATGCAGCATACATACAAAAGAGAAAATGAGAGCATAAGAAGGCGGGGGGGCAGACAACAGTGAGATCAGATTTCCCATGCGCTATAGAATCTTCAGAAGAAACGCAATAGAGGATGGCAAGGTGAATTCCTCTGGGGGTGTGGAACACTCGATACTGAGTGTGCCTGCATATCTTTGTTGATGGGTTCAGGGGTGTAGTTTTGGGAAGAATGCTTAGAGAAGGGCAGTGGCATGCTGTAGTGCTGGTTGAGATTGCACGTCCAGCTGTGGGGGTCAGAACTGCATCCTCTGAGCTGGGCGAATGGTGCTGGGCTAGGAATGCTCAGACACACCCCACATCTGCTTCAGTGACAGCTCGGTACTCAGTCATCTCCTCCCCTCTGTTCTAGGAAAAGTGTACGTTCACTGCCGAGAAGGCTACAGCCGCTCCCCAACTATGGTCATCGCTTACCTCATGCTCCGCCATAAGATGGATGTACGGGTGGCGACGGCCACGGTCAGGCAAAAGAGAGAAATCGGCCCCAACGATGGATTCCTGCGCCAGCTGTGCCAGCTTAATGAGAAGCTGGCCAAGGAGGGCAAGCTGAAGACCAAATGAGCTCCAACTTCCTCTTGCCCTCCTGAGACTCCAGAGTTCTGGATGGGGCAAAGATTTTACCAGGCCAGTGCCCTGTCAGTCAGACACACACACACACACACACACACACACACACACACACACACACACAGGCACAGAGTACATGTATCCTTATAGCAACTTCCGAATTGTGCCGAATGACCTGCTCTCATGGAGATGGGTTAAAGGCAGAAAGGGTGTTCAGTAATTTAATCTATAACCTCTCACTTTTTCAATTTCATTACCATTTGCAACAGTAATAAGCTGTTTCCATTCCATCTTCAACTTTTTTGACCTGTTACAGTACTTGGCCTGAAGCATTCGTAATACCACCTGTTTGTATGGCTTATGTTGCCATGTTTTGGAGCTCTTCAGCCAAGTCAACTTAGGAGAGTGTAGACTAGAGCACATTCATTTCACAGTCTCCCACTGCCGAGAATTCCACAATTATTGATCCCATTCCTATTTCTATGGAATTTAATGTTTAGACACTCGACATTCAGTGAAAAAAAGCACCAGAATGACATTTTACTCTGTTGGATCAATGATCTTGTTTTTAGAATGCCAGATACAGGTACTACCCATATACGGAAACTCTAAAAGCTGGTATTTCCATTAGTGCTCAAGCAGTTTGGACTATTGACAGGGTACCCTATTTTGCATTATGCTTGTATTTTAAAATATTAAAACTCATACATTCTTACAAAACATGCTATATCAGCAAAGAAGAAAATTATTCATTTATTAAAGGTGATATAAAATGGTAGGGTGATGTTCTGTGCTCTTCAGAGTATGACTCAATTTTAAAGAAAGTGTAAGAACTTGCCACCCATTTACTGAAGCTATATTTTAGCTAAACCCACATATCTGTACTTGCATTGTTCATACAGCATCTCTTGAAAGGAATCAGGTTGGTTTTATGCAGCAGTGTGCTAATTCTAGGCCCCATTAGACTTCTCAGGCTTCTCAGTTAGTTTTTTTGTACAATCACACTGCTTTGACACACCAGTTACTCACTGCCAATCTCATGCTCATGTAATACCTGAAGCTTTTATCTGTATCCGTGTATGTGTGTGTTTTGCTTAAGTAAGTAAGGACCCATTTCTGGAAGTTGCTGCAGTACCAGAATAATGCCCATCCTTGATATGTGTCTGACCCTACAACACTCTAGGTAAAAGCTGGGGACTCTGCTGTATGGTACTTTGACATGACTCATGTCAGTATGTAAGAGAATTATTTCAAACTGACCTCATTATTGGTTCTCAAACTGCCCTAATAGCCCTGATGTGGAAGAGGATGAGCTAAAATTGGCTTTCTTCAGGTTATCAGCACTAATGGGAACTGTAAAAGAGCTCTGATTAGTCTCTCTGTATGATTCCATTTCGACAGAGTGCACAAAAGACAGATCTGTGCTTGGTTAGTTCATCTCACTTCTTACATTTGAACTGATTACTAGAGCCCCAAGGCTTTCCATGTATTTTCTAATAGTTGAGAGTATGCCCAAATACCACTTAGAAACCACTCGAAAACTAGACCACATTAAACCATAGAACAATATTTATTCCCATTACTCCAATTTCTATATTTATATGCTAACAGAAATATATACATGTATATACATATTTAGGTGTTGACATATATGAATGTATTATAAACTGTATAGGTATTGCAAGTACAGTATATATTAACAAATATCTAACTTATTGTAGCCAAGATTCACATCATGTTAACATGTATAAACTAAAATTAAATAATTTTGTGATTATTAGGACCATCTAGACCATTTAATATTAATAATTTATATTTTCATAAAACATTTTATTTTATTTTATTTTAAAGATTGTTTTTATTTTCCCCACTTATACTAGAATCATTGTATTTGAGAGGGCCAATGTCTGTCTTGCCAGCTAGCATTGTCACAGGCTTCTCTGTGCTTTTAATTTGTCCATAATAATATCTGTCCTAACAGTATCTATCTTTGAAAAAGCATATTTATTAAAATCATACAAACTGTAAACATTCCTATATTGTAATCTGGAGACCTAGGCTTTATAAAACCTAACCTACTGTAGTAATTTAAACCTGTGTGCCCATAAAAGAAGCATACAGTGACCTGACAAGAACTTTGTGTGCCACGCTGACTAATCAATTATGATTATGAAAATGTTTTACCTTCAAATTTCCCTCTTTAATGTACCTTGAAAATATAGAACTCCCCAATACTTTCCCTTGACACAACTTGAAACTTTAATTTTTTAAAGAAAAAAAGAAGACAATGAGGAACAAGTATTTAAAAAAAATTTTTTTTTTTAAAGAAGATTCCCTCTTTATTGGAATCTAATTGTAAAGGTGTGCTCTCTTAGAAAATTATTTATCAACGAAAGAAACACTGCCACCTGCTGTTGGTAAACCCCTTTGGTTTGTACAAAATGCCCTTCTACAATAGTATTTATTAATATAAAACTGTATTTTAAAATGTGTGAAGCTGGTAATGGTCTACTGTATGGCGTAATGATGTCAATAGCACTAGAACAGTGATTGTAATGCTGCTTGATCATTTTGTATCGATGTCCCATTATCAAAATGTTGTAGTGTTGAAGGATGCCATGAAATCACCTCCTGAGATGATCTGTATGAACTAAACTACCAATGTTATGCTATGTCTAAAGAGCTTACTTGATTGTCTGATTTGTGTTCTACTCTGATCTTGGCTGATATGATACATGTTTGATACATTGACATATTTGCTCAGCACAAATGTGGAGAATTCTGTTGAGTATTTTGTCTGTGCTTTTGCATCTTTTTAGAAATGGTCTTGCCCCATGAACTTATAGATACATACATGCACGGAGTTGCATGCGTGGACGCACATGCACACAAACTCACACACACACACACACACACACACACACACACACACACACACACACACACACACACACACACACACAAACTCACACACATATATACACACACACACAAACACACACACACACATATACACACACACACACACACACATGCACACACACACACACACACACACACACACACACACACACACACACACACACACACACAAACTCACACACACACACACACACACACACATACACACACACACACACACACTCAATCAGACACACACACACACATACACACAAACTCACACACACACACACACATACACACACACACACACACATACACACACACACACACACACACATGCACACAAACTCACACACACACACACACACATACACACACACACACACACAATCAGACACACACACACACACACACACACACATACACACACACACACACACACACACACACACACACACACACACACACACACACATACATACACACACACACACACACACACACAAACTCTCACACACACACACACACACACACACACACACACACACACACACACACACAATCAGACACACACATATGTTTTCCATGTGCTGTCTGTTGTGCCAGAATGCTTGTGCTATAACTTTAATGTGTCAAATGAAAAACCCCAACAGTATGTTTTAATACAACTGAATCTTGAGGTTCCAGGTGTTTGACACCTGGTCTGTTCTTCAGGTGGGTTTGGCACACTCTTCCACACTGCCAAATTGCTGACAAGTTCAGAGTGAGGCACACTACAGTCTGTGCTGATATCCATCACAGGTCACAAGTAATAAGCATCAATTGACGCGTCATGTCTAATCTAGAAATAATACACTGTAGAAGAGAAAAAGTGGTGATCCTGTCATCCAGCCATAAAGCCTTACTCTGAAGACTGATGATATATTTTTGATTTATGTAATCACTCCACAATGCGAATTGTACAGCTTCTTAATGACACTGTATGAAGTGCACTTGATTCCAAATGGCAATGTTATTTTTCTTACCTTTAGAAGTTTCTTTTTGTTCTAATCTTAAATAAATGCCTGAAATACTGAGCAGGTTTTCTGAATGCATTAAATTTGACTAATGTAGCACCGGCCTTGAATCAGGCCCCTTAAGCCTTTATGTTGAATACTTACATGTTTTCATCTTTAATCCCTTTAAGACTTGAAACAGCACATGTATAACACTAGCATCATTAGGACTGAGCTCAGTCTAAGTGCCTACAGTCACTCAGTATCATAGTATTATGCCTTTTCATTTTGGTTTCAGTTGAGCAGATGAGCATGAGAAAGAGTCATTTTTCATGTGCAGGGGCCATTGCATGACAATTCACTATTACTAAAACATTACATTTCCTTGTGTGGTACAGCTAGCCCTTCCTTGTGTGGCTAAACCAATCCTTTTCTGTGGGTTTCTGTGGCCTTTAATTATCTCTGGAACATTAGGGGACACAACCAAACTCACTGAGTTTCATTGCATGAGATGGTGAGATTTGAGTTTATATTCACATGTTATGACACAAATATGAATGAAGGAACTCATCACAAGGCTTTCTTTGTATACAACATTAAAAAAAAGCTTTTAGGTTATTCATTTTAGAGCTTCAGAGAGGTCTTGTCATTTTAAATAGGGAAAGTAATACAAAGTATCCTGTTAAAAGGATACACATACTCTTGAATATACTGCATATTTTACACAAATTATTATAATGTGCAGCCCAACCAACAGATGGAGACAAAAGCTTCAATAAATCTATTTCCCTCTGGTTCATGCTTTCTTTCACACACACACACACACACACACACACACACACACACACACACACACACACACACACACACTCAATAACACTCTCTCTCTCTCCATCAAATACACACACTCAGTACAATCTTAAACTTGCACAGTGCTGTCACCATTCACAGAGGACAGTTTTGCTAATTTGATACAAATGGCCTTTGAGGTCTTGCAGCATTTGCACAGCACACCTGGCGCTGGGGATGGACTGTTCTAGCCTCGTGTGTCCACCAAGATCATTGAAAATGTTTGACTCAATTGGCTTGACATTATGGCCGATCTCTCTCCATGGCCCCGTGCATGCCGCAATTACTCGAACCCAGCTGCGGGATCCTCGGAGAGAGCTATCCTGGGGCCTCCGCCCTGTCACACTCACAAGACATACTGGACAGCAGACGCAAATCTGCAGGAGATATAAATGAGTGCAGACGTTGAGAGAGCAACACAGAGAAACCCACTTTGTGGAACGCAACAGGGCGAGGACCTCTTCCTTATGCGTTTTCTAAGACAGCCCTGTAAGGAGTCCATGCCTTACGATGACTTACAAAATGTAATTAAGATGAATTTAGCCAGTAAATGTTTGTCATTGCACAATGACAGCAGCCTGTGGCTGTGATGTTGACTCAGAGGAAATGGCTGTGATGCGGCTCAGCAGGGCTCAGTGGGACTGAAGCACTCACTGCCAGCAGCACTGGAGGGAGCATCATAATTGGCCTTACTCCCTCTCCATTACTTCAGGAGGCAGTCACACACACACACACACACACACACACACACACACACACACACACACACACACACACACACACACACACACAGAGTGGAAAAGTGCAATGAATATTATTATAAAATTTTGAATATTACATACCCTTGTCAGAATTGGAATTGAACTGAAAAATGTGCTTGCATTGTGATTACATTTGGGTCTTCTGTCTAACATACCAAAGTGGTAATTTAAACGAAGGCCTGGAATTCTTAAAGAAAGGAAACTACAAATCTCTTAAAATCAATTTTCCTTGTTCATCCGTCTCAAATGACCTTATTAAATGAGAAGCACATGATTCTTCCCTCTTTATCAACTCTTTTGTCCCGTTCCTCACCACACTGCCATTGTGAAAACTTAAGTGCTGGGGGAAAAAGTGCAGGGAACATCTGCAGTGCGGCACTAATTACGGGGAAACATGGGAGGGAATAGGCGTGGAATGGATGGGCTTCAGATCTTCTTCCAAGCGCCTGTGCCCTCAGTGGTGTTGCTCCTCTCATCTCCCTGCACTCTGTTGTTTTACTGCACTGTGCTGATCCTGTGGGACCCTGCCAAGTGCGTCTGCAATTTATTAAGCAACCGCCATGTCAGGGACAGCTGAATATGGCTGCAGGACTCCTCAGGGCCCAGGTCCACTTCTGATAATGGTGAGAGCACTTGCATTTGGAACACGGTGGGATGACAAGTTTGGTTGGTTTTTTTTTTTTGTAAACTCTTAACTCTGAACAGTCCCTGGCCTGGTTGGAATCTTTGGGATTCTTTTAAAATGTTTCATTTGATTTGCACTGTGATTTACAATACTGCAAAAGTTAATTCAGTTGGATTACTGCGACGGCAAAGTAGATGTGTCGAAAGCACGGCTCGATTATTGTGGGAGAACCAACATAACGACCTCAAATTACCCACAGACCCAACAACCACATTAAACAGGACAGTGCTGTATGACTGTGACCCATACAGAGCAGACAAGTTGGGCTCATTAGGGACAGGACCTATACTTTACTCCATGACCCTTGTATGGTCAACAAGCCTTGGGTTGATGTTGCAATTTAGCATTTAGTATTAAAATAAAGATAAAAATAATTTGTAATCAGAAAGTCTAAAATGTTTCACAAACAAATAAACGTGTCCAGTTGATTGATGTATATTTTAAGACATACATCATACATTGATGTATATTTTAAGACTGTGAACATACATCCTAGTAAACAGGAACAACAGCAGAATGAACAAACTGATTTGAAAGATAAATAAATGAGAAAATGCCTTGATAGCAACGAAATGATTAAAAATCAGACTTCACCTAAAGCAAACCTGTGACTCCGCAGAGAGGACCCAGCCTCCCGGGTTCTGTTCACCTATTATGAGCCTTTGTAGACTTCAGTGTGGGTGGTCAGCTCTACACCTCTCCTCTGACGCCATTGTCAGCTACCCTCACATGACAGTTACATGACCCTGTTTTTAAACTCTGTTTATAATTAGCCTTTATAGAGTTAGATTTAAGGGATCAGGATTATTTTCACATGCTTGTTATGTAGTTTTATTAATCCCATAAAAACCCAAACTTCTGAAGATTTTCCTGATCTGTTCTTGAAATAGTTTTGTGTTTTGCTTTTCTTGAAGAACCCGTATACATTCCGTATGCTCACCAGCTGAAGCTGTTTGCACTTTCATGGTTAATTAACACACCTTCCTCCAGTATTCTGGGAAATGGTGACATTCAACACAAATGTGCTGTTTGTGCCTTCCTGCCATCAAAAGTACACATCAGTGTGTATTCACTGAGTTTTCATCTGATCTCATTGATCTTATGAAAAGTAGTCTGCAAAAGATTAAGTGCATGTCTTCAGGCTAGCAAACGTAAGTTGCCAGGCTAGAAAACACAATCACTGCAAAAATCATACCCAAAGAAGCAGTTATGCATATTCTGCAAATATGTCATTCATCTTCAAAAGGCCATGTGACCACAGTATTCAGTTCTAAACGTAACTAATGAATGGTTTGTCCTCATAGAAGATGTTATATCTTCAGCACTGTACCCCATAGAGCTTTCACTGCCATAGACATCCTGCGAGAGGCACTCGGGTTTTCTGTTGAAAGCACTGTTGATAAAGTAGAACAGTCAGTGCAACTCTGCAACTCTGAAGCTGAGTGCTATAATCAGAATACACATGGTATTCTGAATGTCACTCCACATTGCAGTTAATAAGCTAAGCGCAGTGCACTGAGAACATTTACCAACCATATGGCCATTATTGCGTTGACAGCCCATATGCACGAGCAAATCCTCTTGCTTTCAATGGCAAAATCCATAGTTTATAGCCTATGTTTAATAAAATCTAATACTGCATCCAGTGGTAAACACAGGTTGTGGGAAAGGACTGACAATTCTAAGATAATTATAGGGTTATTTCAGGGCGTGTGAAATGTTGGCCTATAGAATCTCACTTGCGAATCCTTGACTTGAACTGGTACTGAAAATGTGACCTAGACTGTAATATCATAGTAAAGCACAAATCAAAGATACTGATGAAATCAAGAAACATTGCAACTCTTACCACATTTTATTTTCTCAAGACTACTTACAGATTGTTATCTTTTCCCCCATATCCCAAAGGTCACAAGCAAGCTATAGGCAGCCAAATAACCGTTGACTATATATGTGTGCTCGAGGACATGCACATTTGGGGTGAATAAAAAAAAAATAAAAATAAAAATAATAATAATTTGCTGGGTAATTAGTAGAGATGCTAATAATAGCATAACCTGTGGCAGGAATGTTTATCTGAGCTGGCAGAGGATCCAGAGTGGTTAACACATGAACCCAGTGGTCTGTGAGGTTTGCTGAGGCTCTCAGTGAAACCACAGCTGAGGTCTCCACTGTTTCTAAACTCAAATGAGCTGTTTTCAACATGGGGCTGAAGCAATGCAAGATGGCTAGTGGAAGATTTTTCTTTTGACATTATGCTGACTTTAGATTTTTCAGTTTCTCATTTCCAAAGGATATGTGCAAAGAATATGAGTTAATGTCTATTTACTCCAGAAAGTCCACGTGTTACTTTCAATTTGCGAATCACAGAGTTTCACAGTTAAAAAGCAACCATAACACAATATAAGACAAACATATGACTGAATGAAACTCATCTCATGCCATAACCAGCATAACCTCTATGAAAAATAATACTTTTCTTAATCTTTTACAATGGAAAAGCCCTGCAGATGTACAGTTTGAAATCAGATTTGTGGGTATTGTACACATAGTTGGAAATGCAGCCTAGGAGCTTATAAAATAAATGTAAAACAACATGAAATACAACACTACAGGTCATAACCGGCACTGCTGCAGTGCAGAGTTCAGTACTGATGGCATCTACAGTCTGATTTTTCAACAGAAGGCTTTTGGTCCTTAAAAAAATGTTGGCATTTTTTGACCAGGTTATTAATAGGAAATTCAAATTGCCTTCTTAAAGTATCACTTAGGCTTTTAACTGGGTCACTAAGAGTGCACAGTGCCATTATATAATAAAATGTAGGTTTTATCATTTTCAATTAACATTAATGGCATTTTAAATTCAGCATATTTATTCATTTGTTTATTTTTATGCTAATTAATTAATAAAATGATATTATGATCATTTATTTATATCCCGCAGAGCTATACACTTTAAAAAGTTTTTAAAAAGACACTGCAGTGTTTTTCTTTCTGGAGAACACTGGATAACACCATCGAGATTTTTAAACAGATTCCCCAGCAAAGATGTCGCCTATAAATAGTGGCCTAAAAAATGTCTGCACTGAGAAACTAATGTTCTCTAAGCATTATTCTGCAGAACTTGCATTATTTAGCTGCAAGTAAATCTGCACCACAGAGTCACAGCAGGGCTGAAAAACCTTCCTGCAAGCATCACATGTCTGTTAGAACTTGACCCAGTTTCATCTCATCAGAATGCTTCCTTCATCTGAGAATCTCTTGCTGTCAGTGCAGGGTAGTTAAATACCTTGTTTATGCAGCTTCGCCACTGTGTTACCTCTTTCCTATAAAAATATCTTTTACTTTCTGGCAAAGGCAAATCTGGACCACATCTGTGTGTTATTTATCCTTAAGCTGCTATCATGATAAAACATGCCTGGAGCCTGGTTTCAGCACAAAACCCAAGGAGGTATAAAAAGAGCCTGAGAATGACAGAGAGCAAGTGCAGGGTGCAATCAGTGTGGAGCTGCGGTGGACAGGGTGATCTTTCCCTTCTGTTCTGATGACAGGAGTGACGAATGAGGAGTTACAAACACGCTCTCCTTCCCTTTCATTGACTCAGTGCATCAGTGGCTACAGTCTCATAAAATGGTCAGAGAATGCAGTGCATCAGAAGGATGTGGGCTCAGAAATGAGGCTTTTACCCCTGCCTTTGTCTGCCATTTGTCCTGGTTGGTGGTGAGATCATCTGACGTGCACGTTTATGCCGTGATTGGCTTGGCTGAAACCTGAAACCAAACAAGGAACATAAAAATCCGGACATGTAGATAAGTGTAACAGAACAGCAGCGCAAGTTTTACTGGAAGTCATTCCACAGGAAAATAAAGAAATATTTGTTTGGATTCCCTCAAGAGGGCAGCATTTGTACAAATGAGTCATCCTTGCATATAACAATTATGTCATAATAGGACTATAGTTGGTAAATTTGATTTTTAGAGGCTCGTAGATAAACTGTTCTTTAACCCTTATGGCCATTATATTAATTCTTCCATTAAGGGTTGTATTGGATTGTAAATGATTATATATACAGGGTTATACTGTAAATGATTATATCTCATATATTATTATATTATACGCTATATATTACAATTATATATTGTAAAACTGTATTAAGTGTTATAGAGCTTATATAAATGAGAACCAGACGTTTACAAAAAAGTGATATTGTAATCTAAAAGTAGTATTGTTCTTAGGCAACTTGTAAACGCTACTCTGCAGTCTCACCTACAAGGACGTCGTATGTAAATAGCAGCTGTGGGAATTAGTAGAGAAAATGAATAACTTTTAGCAGAGCATAACAGGCAGGAGCCATATGAAGCACAAACGTCACTAGGAAATGTCACTTTTGTACCTCAATTTCAAACGGTCCTTGTACGTCCCCTTCTCCTCATCACTTTTTTGAATGAGTTGGTCGGTCGGTCCCTCCCACTTTGTGTAACCGCTTAATTGTCAGGTTTTGCGGAACCTGAGGTACTTAAACAGAGCGAAGGACTCACGAATGGGAGAGATTAGTGAAGTTTGCCTGTTGATGTTCGTAGGCAGTCTGAAACCGTTAGATTGGCAAGTATGCAGGTGTCTTTGGCGCTCATGTGCTCAAGCGCGGTTCTCTTACTGCTCCAGGGATGTCTTAGCGCTGCGGAAGGATGGAGAGCTTTAAAAAACGATGCTACAGAAATTATACCAGAGTATACCGTGGACGCGCTGCAACCCGAGGAGCAAATCCAGCCGTTTACCAATAATACAATGAACCAGGCAAAAAACGGAGGAAGGAGGTCAACAGCTAACACTCCAACATATGGCAAGTATTTACAAAAAATACACCTAACGCTGTTATTAGAATTTTGGAACACATTTGAGTTAAAGCCAAATGTGACAGTTTGACAGGATTGGGCTTTTATACGTCAGTGACATTTAGTTAAAAACTTAAAATGCTTTTAAATAAAATTATTTATTCTGACTCAGCAATAACAGTTAGGCCAGAACTGTCTATAAGATGATATGCTCCTGCCACGAGAATGTCATGTTGGGTGTTTGGAGTTTAGTTCTGCCCTTGAGGGTCCTAAATGTGTTTGTAATAAAAATAAAGATATTGGCTCTCTGCAGCATGAGAAAAACTTGAAAATGAAAATGAATCAACCGTTGCATTTACTTTTACGTAAAGATAACTGTTGTACTCGTTTCCGGCGGGTTGAACCAAAATGAACTCTTGTTGAAAACAAGAATTTATTAATGGCTTAGTAGTCATTTTTTCAGATCTACTTTTTTTTCTAAATAATTTAGTAATGTAGACTACACATTTTGAGAGGATGTATTAGACTTGGTTCCACCACCAGTGATTACTTTTCTTAATCCTGCTACAGGATTTGTAAATGGTGAATGCAAGGAATTAGAGCTTGTGTGTTGTAAGCAGGTGATGCACTGATAACTCAGTGTTTTTGTGCCATTTCCGCTCTTTTATACAATTAGTCAAGGTCTACATAACTATCTAATTGCATCAGCATGTTTGCAAGCAGAATAGAATGTCAGTCTGTGGGGGAATTTCTTGAGGGTATTTTAAAATTGTAATGCCGCTTTAGTGAATGATTCCCACCTGTGGTAACCAAACAATGCGGTAAATTCAGTCCCGTGTTAGCCGAGTTTTCACCTGAATTGTGGCTGTCACTATTGTCAGCACCCTTTTCACCTACTTCCCTAACCCTAACCCTCAGTTGAGAATTAAAGTGGAATACTCATATTAGGTTCCAGTAAGAATTTTTCCAAACAGTGAGAAACAGGAGTGTGTGTGTGTGTGTGTGTGTGTGTGTGCATGTGGGTGTGTAAGGATGTAAATAAATAGCTGATTATGCTTATAAATGAACACACACACACACACACACACACACACACACACACACACACACACACACACACACACATATACATATATATATATATATATATATATATATATATATATATATATATATATATATATATATATATATATATATATATGTGATGTTTCACAAGTATATAAGTATATTATTTCAGTAAGAATGGATCCAAACATGCATAAGCTAAACTGAAAGGGACCATCACATGCCCTATGGCCATCCCTGAGGGGAACATGAGCAGTCTCTAGAAGACAGTGTGGGGTCACGCTGGATGTGCTGTCTGATCTCTGGCTGCCCTCCAATCCCTTACCATTCTCACAGCAAGGGAGTGCTATCACTGGTCCTTCACACAGAGAACACACCAGGTTCTCTGGGAACCAGGGGAGGGAAAACCTGAACTCGGCGCACTCACACATGTGCACTTTTTGTTGTGCTCTCTTAGGAGAGCCATGCAAGGAGACGGATCGCTCCCCAGTATCACTTTTTTAGCTGACACTTCCAATGCTTTGTGCTGTAATTCAGAGAGGAGCCACTGAGAAATGACTAACAGCTTGTGGACCTGGGTCTCACACCGATATCATGTCTGAACTGTGCTGAGTGTTATGTTTAAGAAAAATAAAGAAAAATAAATCAAAATCAATTTGCACTTTCCAAATGCACCGTCTAGACTCTCTGGATCAAGATCACTTTCTGTCCAAACCCAATCAGTGGTGTTTACTTGGACTATTGATTTAAGCATGTATAGTAGTAATGATCTTTCATTTCCAGCGGATGCATGCCAGTATAGGGTACATGAAACACATCGTGTGGTATTTTGGCCTGAGCTCATTTTGATTTCTCTCTTTTCTGTGTGTGTGCAGAAGCCTCTGAGCTGAGCTGCCGGGAGCTCCGCTCCACTCGCTACATCACTGACGGCTCCTGCCGCAGCGCTAAGGCTGTGAAAGAGCTGGTGTGCTCAGGCCAGTGCCTGCCCACCCAGCTCATGCCCAACTCCATTCTACGGAGCAAGTGGTGGCGCAGCAGCGCGTCCGACTACCGCTGTGTTCCGGCTCACGCCCGCACCCAGCGCGTGCAGTTGCACTGCCCCAACGGGAGCAGCCGGACCTACAAAATCCGTGTGGTGACTTCCTGCAGGTGCAAGCGCTACACTCGCCACCACAACCAGTCCGTTGCCAAGGAGGCGTCGGCCCAAAAAACGCAGCGCAACAAGAAGCACGCACGTTCCCAGCAGGCACGGGGTCGGGGAAGAGCACCTGCTCTCAGCAGCAACTCATACTGAGAAGGAGTGTTTCTCCCTGTATAAGAGCTTGTACAGAGACTCCATTAACACAAGCACACACACATACACACATGCACAGAGACACAGACACACACACACACACACAGACACACACTCATATAAAACACATATATATGAACACACATCCACACACCTACATAATCGCATACTGCCTAAATGCCAGTCCTCAAGTGTGAGAAAAAGAAGACTAAAGAGATTTTATCAAAAGGAATATGCTTTATGAACTGAACTGTTGTGTATCATCTTCACCATTCACTGAAGCTGTCGTCCAGTCAGCAAGCCTCTGTTTTGTTTCAGATGTTTCATCCATTGCATGGCCTAGTGAGTCTGAATAATCCCAATGTCAGAAATTGATTACCCAGTTCCAGAGAACTTTACTGGACTCTTGCCTGAAAGGAGGTACGCTGTTGTGGGAGATTAGAGTAGAGAATTTGATGGTTGACATGTTCATAGTATTCCTGTGGAGGGCCTCTGTGCTGCAGTTCATGCAGACTCAGCAAATCTTACTGAATTTCATTAAATGTGCAGTCACCATCATGCATATGACCAGTTCCACCACCAGCAGTGCTGTGAACTTGTGGCTGAGGTGAATGTTTGTATAGCTGAAATGAAGTCATCACTTTTGGGAAGTGGTGCAGCTCAGGATCCAGCAGCCCAGGGGCACTGGGCTCATGAGGCGTGCCGCACGATGACACGCTTCTGGGGCCTGATGTTCTTAACCCTGGTCACTACACCAGGCCTGAAGCTCTAGTGACAGGCTGGGGAACTGCTCCAGCTGCCACAATTCCCCCAGCTTCACCTTTTCATGAGAGCCTTCATCGGACCTGTCAGCTGGAGCCAGGCCCGCTGTGTGTGACGGAGAATGGGAACGGTGGTGTCAGCACTTTGGGACCTCCGTCCCTTTGGGCCAAGAACAGCAAGCTGTATTCCTCTGACTTGTCCTAATTACTAAATAGTTACATTCCTGTATTTAGGATTTGAGTCATAAAAAACCATTTCCTCTAGATGTGGCCAGTTCCTGTTTGTTTGAATAGCAGAAAAGCCAGGCCCACATGTGTGTAGGAATCTGCAACACTTGTGCCTCTTTCTTCCTTGGGAATAAAGTCTTTTACTTCCCCCTCTTCCTTCAAAACCATTTGGAGTTTCTAGGCCAGTTTGCTACTGCAAAATGCTAAATTGCTAAATGCAATGGCATCAAAGTGCCAATCATGGCATTAAAGTACATGTAAATACTCTACATGTATGTAAAGTTTATGTCAAAATCTCAGCCTCCTCAGTATCAAATATTTTACTTATACTGTATATATTACATATATCATACAGCTGTCCTGAAAAAGAATCAGAGATTGAATTTAATGCTGGATGAAGAATGGCCATTATGAACACAGACTAATAGAATGTCATTATCACTTATTAGAATGAAAATGTGAAACATGAAAAAAGCATACTGGTAGCCACTGGATCTGTCCCCAAGAAACCAATTTCCAAAACATCCTGATGGGAGCTAACATCCCTGTCTTCTGTACTTAAGCTATGAAACGACACAAAATGAAATACCGAAATGAACTTGAATGCATTGTGATATTATGCAGTACAGAAATAGAGTTGTGGAATTCCAAACAAGAAATTTGTCTCCAGATGTATTTGAGTCTTACCTCCTGTATATCGAATGAAGAGAATTCCACTCATTTCCACATGTTGTTCAACTTCAGTGTTTTCTCCCTATGCTGTGTGTATCTCTGTTTTCTAAAACGTACTGCCAGGATTTGCTTTTTTTCCCAATTGTATGTTTGAAATAGAATCTGGAATGGATGTTTTTTAATCATGTAAACAGAATTGTCATGTATAGACAGACTGTACATATTGCACCTGTTTGGTCTCATGAAGTGACACCGTCCAGAATTACTGAACTGGGGAGCTCCTCACCCACTCTAACAGCGAGAGAACTCCTACAAAGAACGGACTGCGTATTTATTTTTGAATTTCAACATTTAAATTATTTATGCAAACATTTTGTAGAAAATAATAGCCAGTATTGTACTATATGAAATAATAGTGAATTTCCTAACAAAAAAAAGAGAACGTGAATAAAGTGTAAAGCAAAGTAAATCTGAAAGGCAGTGTGTCTGTTATCATTCCTCTCGGAGTGCTGTGATGAGCTCTTCCTCCTCCCAGGCTAACTCTGTTTCTCACACAATGCGCCAGCATCGGGAAGTCCAGCTTTTGTTGTGCTTTGGAATGTCTGGTGGTCATTGCAAGTGAGATGTGAAAGGTTCAGTCACAACGGCACTGTCTTGTTCGGGTGCGGTGAACTCCACTAATACAGTGGCATTCAGCCATTTGATTGACTCAGCTTTTGGTATTACAACCTTAGTTTTGGACCGTAAAGGAGACTTAGACTGGCGAGCTTTCCTTAGTCCATTCATCTTGATGGCTTATGTGTTTGTCATGTCCATTACAGACGTGAGTGCTGCATGTGGCTGCTTATACAGGAACTCCCAGCAAAGCAGCTAACCAGGCCCAACCTGCGGCACACTCAAAACGCAATGAGGTGTTTATGCCGTAAATCATACAAATGAACATTTTCTAAACTTACACATAATGAATAGCAGACCTGTGTGAGAAAAAAACCTAATCAAACACAGAGGAGGACCAACCATGGAAAAATATGACCTCTAGACTAAATGGTTTCCTTGCATCAATATTCAGCCGCAGTGATCTAATCTCCTGGGATCATCTATTACAGCCATTTTCAATATCCCAATTGAGACTTAGCCGCAGTCCCCCGGCATGCTGTGCCTTACTCAGAAACGGCTGGCAGGCACGGACCAAGTAATCCAGGAATTACCATGTAATTCAGGAACAAGTGTTGGATGTTGGAGAGCATTGTATGAGCGGTACCTAAAGAAATTGATGCTGACAAAGCATCTGTCCTGAGTTAGGGCACCCGTGCTGGGGCACATCTCAGCAGGAGCCTGGCATGGGCTCGCAGCACCATGGGGGAGGCTGAGGTGAGGAGCCGTCAGGTGGGAGTCGCTCCTCTGAGTGCGTTTAACACCTCCGTGGCAGAATCCAGGCAAGCCTTCATCGAGTGGCACTAGGTGTGTGAAGACTGACCAGTTCACCAGTTACAGAGCAGTTAATAAGTATGCTATCATAATAACAGTGTAGGGAATGTTGTAAAAGAAAATGTAAATATAAATAGATAATTACATATTGCAATTTTCCAACATATTATGGTGCCATGTTTTCTCATCTGTTTCTTCAGACATTTGTTTTTCCTCTTAAGACCCCAACAGTGATCTTACATGCAGCATGCTAGGAATGAATGGGTCAAAAGGCAAGTGACATGCAAGCACAAGAAAAAAAATCTCCTGCATTAAATTTGGGTGAATAGTGATTTGGCCTTTTAAACTAAGAGAAATTGTTACTAAATGTATGAAAATTTCAATATTAATATCTATAGCTTTCAAAAAAAATAAAATAAATAAATATAATATATATATATATATATATATATATATATATATATATATATATATATATATATATATATATATAAATCAATTAGTTATTGATCTATTAATAACATTTGACCATTAGTAAATCAACAAAGAAGCCTTAGTTACCACATACTGCAAAATATTATCTGAGTTAGGCATTTTCATACACTTTTTCATAGTACTAACTAATGCACTAGCTAATTTCAACATATTTCAAAGTAGTAGATAAACCATTTATTATTTACAGAGCACCTTTAAAGACAAAGTGTTGGCCAAGATTCTGTAAAATATGACTTTCATACATTTTTGTCTTCATACACAATCCAGTGACATTGCTCTTGTTCACTGAATTTCAGATGATTTGTGCTGAGATCAATTTTAATTGGTTTGGTCTGTGGTGTGCTGCACTGGTACAGAATGTATGTTCTTGGTTTGTTTCTGTGGTTTGTTTCAGGCACTGAATGGAGGAAATCTGAATATCAAATGGATTAGTGGGAATATTAATAGCATTTATTATGATACAATAATAAATAATGTCTTATAATTTACATGGTTTTGTACTGTAATAAGAGCACTGTAACATAAGTTTTTACTGGTGGTTTAAAATGTTACCGCCGGTCAATTACAAATGGATTTTTAAGAAAGTGAAATAACTTCACTGACAATTGAATTTGCTTTTGCAACTAGAAGTCGTAAAAGAACTATTGTGACACATCTAATTCACCCTTAGATTAATTAGTCTTCACCTTAACCTTTTTATGTCTCTATATGACTTGACACAGGCTTATTTATCAACACAATCCTGCAGTCCATGTCTTTTATGCAAATCTCGGCTTCCACTACTTAACCATAGCACATCACTCTGCCTCTCTCTTCTGCCTGGCCCAGTGTTCATGTCAAACTGTCAAACAGCAGACATCACATTCAAATGAACCAGAACAGA
Organism: Electrophorus electricus; assembly: GCF_041902795.1. Taxonomy (NCBI): domain Eukaryota; kingdom Metazoa; phylum Chordata; class Actinopteri; order Gymnotiformes; family Gymnotidae; genus Electrophorus; species Electrophorus electricus. Next base: position 4,313,408 of record NC_137511.1, read on the forward strand.
CACAGAACACCACGTTAAAATGAACCAGAACAGACACAAAACCACATTCAAATGCATATTTAAGGGATACCTCCTCATTAAAAAAAATATTTCTGTAGTTAGCTTTTAACATAATCAGGTGATATATATGTCAAAGTCTGCTCTGTACAATGCTAACAAAGAAAATTTTCAATAATCATCAATAAGACAGCAGTACTAAATGTAAACAGATTTTTAGTACATGCTGAAGGACTCATTCAAATTGGCAATGACCCCACAAGGCTTGAAATGTTTCCATCAATGTCACTTACACATCAGCTTAACTGTTCCACTGATTTCCCAAACATGGTGCATGCTTTATGGCACACATGCTTTCGGCAGCTTTATCAGGGATTACATGTCCTTGAGACACCCTTGTCTCCCAGCTGATGCACCTAAACCTTTGAGTCAAGGCGCTCCAGAAAAGGGATCTCATTTCTGCCAGCGGATGTTTGCAGTGTGCTGATGACTCCCTTATCAGGTCACATTCGCTAATAGCTATTAGCAAATCTAAAGCAGAACAGTGCTTGGCGCAGACCCGAGGACACAGGAAGCCAGAGTTTAAACAATTTGCAGCCCTCAGTGGTGGACTGTGCTGTAGGCGCAGTGTTACAGAGAACAGAGATCGGGATGCAGGGGGGAGTAGGAAGATGTTTGGGTCAGCACCTCCGAGAGGCTGGATCCTCTCCGCCTGTCCCCCAGCATCAGTCTCAGTTCACACAAGCCCCTAGTGTCTGTGGATCGCTTGACTCGCAGAGTTCCGGGGCAGGCCCACACTTTGGCGGGGTACTGGCCAATGGCCTGTGCAGCCCAGAGCTGTAGGAAGTGCCAGAGGAGCGGATGCGCGAGGGGACGGACGGTAGCGGCACGGGTCAGCGGCGGCTGTCGAGCCAGAACGGCCCAGGCTGAGAGCGGAGGCATCGGACGAAGGCCGAGCACGTGTGGGGAGGAAATTGGGGGGGAAATTAAGAGTCACTAAACATCTCTGAACATCACTAACCACATACAAAGGCTGGGTGGAAGAGCCTCAAGGAGCCTGTCTCCCTTAGATTGCCTCCATTTGGAGTGATTATGACAAAAAATGAGAGAGATGAAGATATTAATATGCAGGCTCTTGTGCAAATAAATAGGACTGGTTGAGACACCAGGGCTCTGTGCAACGTGTTTGTGTGGGAAGCAAGATAGTATTCATTGCTTTGCTCTCCATGAGCCTTACCAGCATGGTACTGAGTTTTGGCCCTGAAGCACAGTTTGTTTGTTTAAAAGATTACAGTTCGGCCAAGTCAAACACACACCTTGAACATTTACCCTGTTCTGACAATAAACACATGCCGAATGGTGTGAGAGCATGTGCTGAACATTCCTGTATCCGAGAGGGAGGACAAAGGCCAGGTGAAGGGCACCACATGCATGTCATCATGTGCACTACAACCACAAAACATAATGATATCAGGCCACTGGGAGTGTGGTTCACATAGGGGCTGGTGGAATACATGCACAGGCACAGACCATTAGTCTGATCTGAAGTTATACTTAAGCAAAGGAGCATGCCAATGTTGCTTCAACTCAACTACATGTCAGGTCAGGTAAAAATATTCGTACTATTCAATAAAAACAATGTTAAACATTTCTGTTTGTTTCTGTTGAACATTCAGCAGCATGTCTTGAGCGTAATTGTGCAGGAGATCAGGTCAGCTCTGCCTTCTTCCTGCCCTGTGTGGGGAAAGGGTGGCTCTAAAATGACTGCCTACTCTCTCTGTGAACTCAGGGTTGAAAAATGTCTGTCTCCCAGCCAGTGTCGTTCGGTTCTTCCTATCAGCAGTAGTATCATGTGCAGATGGTAGCTTACTGAGGACTGTTTTTACTTATGGAACAATGGCCGGAATCTCCTTAGTTGTACATCACAATCAAGCTGTGGTCAACAACTGAGCTGGAGTATTCATATTAGAAAACTGAACAAATCATTGTTTAATGCTCGCCTAATTTGAAACACTCTGAGCATACTAGCCCTTATGAGGCTCTTTGAAACAGGGATTTCTGGCTTTTACATGGTTTTTCAGAACCGAACAAAAAAAAAATCATAGCAACAGCATTTTTTTTTTCTTCAAAACATGTTTTCCGATTTGAATGTGACACGATTACAATCACTTATTTTTCTTTGCCCCTGAAGCTGTTGCTGACAGGTTTTAAGTCAGAGATGGGTAGTGCGTATGGTTCCAGGACTTAGCCCCTTCTACTCACTGCACAGATGGGCACCACAGCTGATTCTGATCATGACAGAACGTTCTGGATCATGCACATGTATGGCGACACACTTCTCTGCACAGTTTTAAAAGGTCTCTTAAGCATTACCTCATTGCACACCACACAGCAAAGTGGCAGTCCTCTGGCTCCAGTTCTAGCCAGCCTCAGGGTAATAATCACACTGACTAATACATTCTCTACTAACTCACTGTCTATTTGCAAACAGTGCCCATGTATTTGAATTTCTCACTGACCTGAGTTCATGGTAAACCAGATGATGCACAGGCCACTAGGAACATTAAAAAATGACTGTTCTTCTTCTGCACAGTTAATTACTCCTCTGTGTAACAAACTGTAATGCTTTGAATATATAATAAAACAGAATAATTTTATTTACTACCCTGGAAACACTGTGGTATTTACATATTTAAAATTTCCTTAATAAATATATAATTTTAAAAAGTGCATTTTACCTTTGCAGGGCACTGGATATACAATTAAAAGTAAAGTAAAATGGAAGAATGTGATTAGGAATGTTACATGAAGTTTTTGTTTTTGATTAGGCTTTTGACGAAGAACAAAAAAGAACCTCTGTTGTATGACGATAGCAGTGCACTTGGCTTTTGTTTACATTTCATCTTTTTGTTGTGGGTTCTCTCTGTTTTGTTGCATGTTCTCTCCTTTAAAGCCCTTTCTGTTTGAGGTTTATTTATATTACTGTTACCTTACCCTAACCCTTCTTTAGTTTCGATTAGTGCACTTTAATGATCTTGTTTTGTTAGACTCTTCAGTTGCAGACATGCGTTTGCTTCCTCCTTCTTTCCTGTACAGTTGTGACCAAAATTTGAGACACATAAATTTTGGTTCTTAGCAAAGTTTACTGCCTCAGTTTTTGTCAGATGTTTATATGGTATAGTGAAGTACAATTATAAGCATTTCATAAGTTTTTTAACTTTATTAACAGATACATCCAGTTTAAGCAAAGACTTAATATTTCAGTGTTGACCCTTCTTTTTTAAGATTTTGCAATTTGCCTTGGCATGTTGGATATCTGGCTTCTGGTGCTCCATCATGCTGGAAAAAGGACTCTTCATTGTTGGGAGAAGTTGTACTTGGAGGATGTTTTGATACCATTCCTTATTCATGGCAGTGTTCTTAGACAAGGTTTGAGCAAACCCACTCCTTTGGATAAGAAGCAAACCCACACATGAATGGTCTCAGGATGCCTCCTTGTTGGCATGACACAGGACTTATGGTAGCGCTCACCTTTTCTTCTCTGGACCATCATTTGTCCAGATGTCCCAAACAGCCTGAAGGGGGCTTCATTAGAGAAAATAACTTTACCCCAGTCCTCTGAAGTCCAATCCCTATACTTCCTGCAGAATGTCAGTCTGTCCTTGATGTTTTTCTTGGAGTGAAGTGGCTTCTTTGCTGCCCTTCTTGATACCAAGCCATCCTCCAAAAGCCTCGACTCACTGTACGTGCAGATGCGTTCACACCTGCCTTCTGCAAGCTCTGTACAACCAAGAGTTCTGTGCAAGCTCTGCACTGGTGGTTACCCAATTCTGTAGCTGCATTCTCTTTAGGAGATGGTTCTGGCACATGCTTGACTTTCTTGGGCACCCTGAAGCCTTCTTCACTGCAATTGAACCTCTCTCCTTGAAGTTCTTGATGATACGATAAATGGTTGATCATACAAGCAACAATGTCCTTGCCTGTGAAGCCCTTTTGATGCAATGCAATGATGACTGCATGTGTTTCCTTGGAGGCAACCATGGTTAAGATAAGAAAACTTCAAGCACCACAACTCTTTTAAAACAACCAGTCTGCTTTTCTAATCAGCATGACAGGGTGATATCAGCTGCCTTGTCCTCATTAACACTTTCTCTTGAGCTAACAAGAAGATCACTGAAATGATGTTAGCAGGGCTGAAATGCAATGGCTGGAATGCAATAATTTTTGTGATTAAGTTAATTGTCATGGTACGGAATGACTTTGCAATTTGATCACTCTTCACAATCTAGAGTTAATACAAATTGCCACCATAGAAATTGAAGCAGCAAACTTTGTGAAAACCAAAATTTGTGCTAGTCTCAAAACTTTTGCCCATGATTGTATGTTCTACATTCATGAAGCAGCGGTCTCCTTTATTGTTTTCGTTTTTGCTCTTTGTCTACTTGTTGTTGGCTCTTCTCTATTTTTTCAGTGCACTTGGCAGCCTAGCATGCTAGTGTGGTGTTCCCCTGAGCTTATTGGTGGCTTGGTCCACCCCAGAGCTCTCAGTGTGGGCAGAAACATCTGGGAATTGTCCCAGAAAATAAGAAAGTTTCCCTCAAAGCTAACCAGGGATGTCACTACCAACTCCACCTCATGCCAGGAGGCCTGCTCCGGCTTCCTCACTGCCTTGGACAAGGAAGCTGGAGCTGATGACCCAGGCACCGCCTGAGGGAGAAGAGCCACTGACAAAGCTTTTCTGAGCCCGCCCTTCAGGACCAAGGGCTGGCTGTCCGGGTCCGGGAGGGGGGTTGTCTCTGGAGTTTCTTGTGGGGGGCTATTAGGCCACTGGGCCCTGCTGTCCAGGGACCGACTGGTCCATGCTTGACTGCTATGTGGTCTGGAGGCTCACCCAGTAGCTGAAAGAATGTTGTGCTTTGATTGTTTTGCAGACACAAGCTGACTCAGTCAATCATGGAGCCCCATTGATACAAGAGAGCGCCAGCTCTGTGTCCAGTCGATGAGAGGATACTCCGTCGACTTAGAGGGGTGATGCCTCAACGTCCTGTCTGGTGAAGGGGCCCTGTAGATGTAAGAAGGTGCCAGATCTGCGCACATTATGAGAGGGGTCTCTGTTGATGGGAGGGGTGATATCTTCATGCTATGTCTGGTAAAAAGGCCCCTTTATGCACGAGGGCACTAGCTCTGCAAAAAGGTTGAGTAGAAGGTGTCTCATGGACGAAGAGGGTGGTCACCATGCTCAACAGATGCTTTGCCCTACACTTTGGGAGGAGTAGTGCCCTTCATGTCCCAGGCTCTGGGTAGTGTGGAGCTCTCGCTCCCCAGGGCGCAAGTGGGCATGGTGTCTGCTGCGCCCCAAAGGCTTTTCCACAGCCATGGTGTTTGGTGGGGAGTACTGCGATGATAGCCCCCACCCCCCATATGCAGAGATGGGTAGTAACGCACTCCATTTACTCTATTACATGAACTTAAGTAACTTTTTGAACAAATTGTATTTTTAAGAGCTGTTTTAAAAGAGGGTAGTTTATACTCTTATTCAAGTACATTTGCTAAGTAAAAAATGTACTTTTACATTTTACATTTTTATATTTGTCAATGTTTCTTCCATTACATTTAAAAATAATTTTGATATTTTGTACATTTTGCCACAATGTTTCAAGTACGGGATCCCTAAAGATGATCACTGAGTGCCGCTGCTTTGCAAAAACTGCTGGACAGTAAACCGACTTCATGAACAGCGAACAGGCACATTTTCAGGCGTGGGACACAAATGATTATATTTATGAAAAGCAGCTCACAAAATATAATTTTATCATATATCTGTGTGTGAAATTGGTGCTCCTTCGTTTCTCGTTTTCTGAAATATCATGGTTATTAGACGAACCCTGTGAAGCTCGGTTACATTACTAAGTGAGTTCCGATGAAGTAACTCGCTACTTGAGTAGTCTTTTTTAACACATTCTTGCTTTTATTTAAGCAATCATTTGAATGACTACTTTTACTTCTACTTGAGTAATTATTGTTTTAAAGTAACAGTACTTTTCCTTGAGTACAGTGTTTGCTGCTCCACCCACCGATGGTGGTACAGCGGTGCCAGTGCACGCGGCTTTGAATGACGTTTTATTTCTTTGTTGCACGTGTGCTCTCTGTTTTGGTTTCTTCCCACGCCCCCTTCAGGTGATGTGTGTAGTGCCAGGTTTGCCACATCAGTTGGGGGTTATGACATTATTATGTTTGTTCCTTTAAAAGCCCTTTCTATTTGTGTGACCGTTTGTCAGTCATTGATTTTGCTGTTACACTGGCTTTCTTTAGTTCTGGTTAGTCGACTTTAATATTCGGTATAGGTTTCGCTCGTTTCATTAAACTCTTCCATTGTAGCCTCGCGTTTGCATCCTCATTTTCTCCTGCACGCTTTATGGCCGTGACATAACCAGTTCTTGATATTACAGAAAGTACAGTCATTGTGTATGCACCTAACAATAAACATTACTTTCATTAGGAGGGAAGCAGCCTAATTCAGTTACTGTAATGATATTACTCTAATGCTGAACATCAGTCTTTCTAAAGGAAAAACAAAATTGTGTTGTGGTGGGTTGGTCATTTAAAGGCTGCTTAAAAGCAGCACAGTGGAGTTAGGGGGTGAGGGGGGCTTCTGTTATACAGGATGTTGTACCTTGGGAGGATTAACAGAGGAGGAACATTTAGGCTTATGTTAAGTTCTCTTGGGAACTGTAAATATATGATGCATGTTCATTTTCTATTGCTTCTCCCGTCCCTCTAATTGCAATATCTGGATTGGTTTATCTTCATTGTTGCACCATGGATTTTTAAATGGTGTCTAGTGAAATAATAATTGAAAACAGATTCCCAAAGAGAGTTCTCTGTGTTGTCACACCTGAGATACCGATCAAGCAATGTGTCATGTCATCTCCCTGCTGTAGCCTAGTGCTAAATGAACATGTTTTGCCTAGAGGACCTGACTTCTAGTATATTTATTTTTGGTGGAGGAGGAGAGGTTGTAGTTATGTAGACAAGCCAGTGTAATGGATGGATCAGTCAATTATGCCTAATTAATGTCAAAGTAAGGACAGTGTATGCAACAAATGTGCATGTAGATAATACAATGCATCAGGACTGGTCACAATGTCATAACACTTTTGTGTTAACAAAACAGCCCAATTTGTAAGTACTTATACCCATTAATTAAGGACTCATTAAACATGTAATTACCACAATGGTTCAAGATCGTTTGCTAAACTTTGTCTCTGCCATTAGGCTGTTTATGAGTACCTCCCAATCCTAAGCCTTCACTTTCTCTAAACCTGAATATCATTCACCCTCACTGTGCCCAGTTCAGCTATCTACCAGATGGAAGCTGTTTCGATTCGGGGTATGTTGGTTACTCTGATTAATCAGGCAGTTTGTTGTGACCCTTTTTAAACAACGAAAAGCAATCAGTAAAAATGCGGGGGAAATTGCTTCCTAGCCGTGTGGCTTGGTGCTCAGCCCGGGAAGGGGTTAGCAGATATCTCTGGGATCTCTGCAACTCAGAAGAGTTTTAAACTCATGATCAGTTTGGCTTTCCAGAATTATCAGATAACACACACTCTCTGGGACATTGCATGCATAGTAATTTGCTTGCTTAAGATATATAAAAACTGTGAAGACCACTAAAAGCTCATGCACTCCAATTTGCATGGTACAGTTTACATTGTAAGACATGAAACACAGTCTAAGCAAAAAAATAATAGTGTGTTGTGTCATTACTGTTATAACCTTAGTGTGTGTCATAATTGTAGTGTGTTACTATAGTCAAAGGTTGCTTGTTCTTAAAGCATAGTTAACGTATTCATTTATTATATTAGTCTTTCACTTACCCACTAACATTTTAGTATGATTGTGTATGCTTTTTTCTTATCCTTACATACAAATTCCATGTCATTACCATGCTAATTTCCATTTTTTTCTATTTTGTAACATGTACAAAGTAATTACTTTTATAATTGAATGTCTTACTGTGTAAATACAATATATTTACCAAACTGTAAAATAGATTTTTTGAGGATACAGAATTATGTTGACTGTATGCTTACCTTTTTGAGCAGTGTTTGAGTTAAACTCTAGGTTTATAATTCCGATATTGAGGGTAAGGTAAATTATTCAGTAACTACTGAATCATCCAGTAGCTACATTTAACATAATATATAAGAGCTGCATAGTTACTAGAGTGAGGAATCAATGTCTGAAACCACCCACAGATCCTTAAAGTGTAAGAGGTGTTAAAGAAAGAAAATGCAGAAAGTAAAACATGCAGTTGAGTCTGCCTTCAGTGTTCAGTGCAGACTCTGCCTTTTAACTCGCAAGTAACTAATGTTTTCATTGTGTAAAATCAATTTTATTGTGTAAAATTGTGTAAAATCTTTAATCAAAGAGTTTTCAAATGCAAGCAAAATGCTTGTACTGCCCTCTGCTTATATTTGCTGCATGGTAGCCGAAGACTAGCAGAGTTTTGACTCTGAGCGCTTATGTTTCTTATTTCATTCTTTTGGTCAGAGGTGTCTGTTTGTTTGCCCAGATATTGCTCTCTCCACAGGTCCTTTACTAGAATAGTTTGTGTGTTCATTTACCCCCCCCCACCCTTTTTGTATCGACCAAGTCTGCCAAATTCACATTTTTGAGCAGGGAGGAAGGAAAGGAGGGCAAACAGCCCACTTTACACCCCCGTGGAGGAGCACCACAGCGGGCTGATTCTACACACGGCCCTGAGCCCATCCATCAGACAGAAAATATTCTGGGTTCCCATAGAGAACAACGAAGGAAAGATCAACAAGACACCTCTCGTATTCCTTAAATTCCCATTTAGCTGTAAAACAATGGCTCAGACTTGATGTCTATGTAATTAACTCTTTCCTTTGGAAACAGTATTGGCTGTTAAGAGAAGTGGGAAGAAAAGCTAGAAGAAAACTCTTCACATGCAAGTTTTCTATGTAAATAAACACTCATCCAAAATAAACAACACAGTGCCTTATATAACAATTTGCAAAGCTGCCTTTGAGTTGGTGGACTAACTAAATGTTTTGTTAATTATTAAAGACGTGATGGCAAGAATGAAAAATGGTAGTACTAACGTTTTGTTTCATTATGATGAAGAACATGTCAATGAGAGTTGAAAAAAGTCACTATTTAATGGTTTTGCATTATGCTATGAAGAGTTAAATACACAAACATCCCAACCCAGTGGGACAGTCCATTGTGTGAGGGTAGGGACCCAATGAACTACAGCAGTATTATACCACTATTGAGTAGATTCACATATCTAGTAAAGGCACAACTCTAACACCAATCTCAGCTCTTCAAGCTTGGGAACTACAGGAGAGTAACTATTAGACCATCAGCATTCATTCATGCTTCCAAACTCTAGATGATGCAGATAATTCAAAGCCCAGACTTTAGCAGATCTGGTGGTCCACTTAACCCAGTGCTAAGAGTCTCCTTTGGCTACTGGCCCTGATGGAACACACGTTAATAGACTTGACTTAGGTTCTTGTTGTATTTGTTGCATCTCAGAGACTAGGACCGGCAGGACTGTTCCTGTCATTAGAAACACTCTTGGTAGAAGCAGGAGGAGCTCCATGGAGAGTCTTTCCCTGCTGGCAGTCCCAGTAGGAAGTTCCCTTTATTGCTGAACACCTTGGAGAGATCGGCTTTAATTCTACCAGATGCATGGGAGGATATGGTTTCTTTCCTTTGGTGGACTGTCTACCAAAAGTTTTAATTAAATACAGCATGTTGTTAGATTCGGCACAGTGATAATCCCACCAATACGGGCACTTAGAAGTGCCACTGATAATTTTGCTGTGCACTGATAAAACATTCTGATAAAGTTTTGCTCTATTTAAGCATAGCTAAAGATCTATACTGAAATAGCTGGAGAGCACTACACCAGTATGTTTAAACTGATGTACCACTATTCTGAAAGGGTTATTACATAACAAATCACTCTGGCCTAAAACATGCATTGCTTATAACAAAAACAACTCTTTTGAATAAAAAGTATAGGACTGATACTTTGTAAAACACTCTGGCCCTTTAAAATGAGTATGTGTGGAAATGGTTATAGTAATATTAGGCTGGCTGACTGTCATAAACTGGATATAAAGGTGAGCTCCAGAATGTGATACTGTTGGATATTTAGGAGCCAGTTTGAGGTAAGGCTGGAGTCAACCGAGAAGGCTCAAACGTTCTGTGTACTTCTCACACCAGTCACTTCTCTCAGGGTGAGCATGAGTGCCGAAACCTGTTTATCATTCAGTAGGTTCCCGTGCTGTAAAGATGCCTGCATCTGGACTATAAACTTCCCAGCACACACACACACTCACATCCAGAGTACTAGCCAAATAACAAAAAATGGGTGTATCTCAAAGAAACCCTCTGTGTTCATAATCACATATCACTTTATTAAAATCTGGGCTTAAACACCTGACTTCATATGCTCATTTTACCTTGATTGGGGTCACATAACCCCCCCCCCCCCCACCAATTTATTTTTTACCCATAAATGGACACAGTGTGTTGTGTCCATAATACTAGAACCCCCCAGGCCAGATCCACGATTAGAGCTGTTTGATCTTGCTTGATTAATTAAAAAAGAACGCTGTGAACTCAGAGTTGCTATGGTGATAAAGCAGTAATGGTGCAGCAGGTGTTGGCCCCTTGAGAGAGCCTGTGTGTGGAGCTTGTACATAGCTGTAGAGGCGACTCCCTCTAAACCACAGATCACATGCCAAACATTCTTCCTGACCACACACAACTGGAAGGGCATTAATGTCTGGCAGGGGAGTGCTTGACTATATCCGAAAGTACATAAACAGCATTGCGCAAATTCTGAGTAAACTATACTATATGCCTCAGATCTGTTATCCAGCCATGTTGGACACTTGTTGGGCGGCATGTTAACCACCCTTAAAGGAAGTAGCAGTTAAATACCTGCTCTTACCATTTCATCAATGCTTGAAGTAATACAGGGTTAAGAATGAAGTAATTAGCTGAATGAGAAGTAAAGTGAAATTAAGGTCGTATAATGGAATGGCTTCAAGAGTCTATTTTAGAAGCAGCAAGCCTGGCCCTTCTCTGAAAGACAAGCAGCCCAGGAAGGCTCTGCTGACGCAAAGTGAAGTGCACACAAATCATGTATGCAGAACCTGGTTAGGCTCAGGCAGGCTGGCCGCCAGAGAGACGGACAACTTCATCGGGGCCTCGTCCTGGGATCCATCAGGCTATGTGAGGGGCCAGCAGTGGCCCCCACTGCTCTAACAGCCGCTATAAGTCTGAGGAGGTGTGCGGCACGGCTCCGGCCCCCGGCTGTCGGCTGTTTCATTACCTTGTGCAGGTGCCTCTGGCTCCGGCCTCCGTCAGCCACTCCTGATTCTGACCGCCCCACGCACACAGACAATTAGAATGATGCTCCCCAGGGGCTGGCCCACTGTAGACCTGCTGATGTCATGTCGTGTGTCAGAACACAGGACACGTGATTGGGGGAGAAAGGCGTTTGAGTGTAGCGACTTTCACAGTAAGTGGGAGTGTAGAGCCAAAGACATATACAAGGCAAAGGTTCTTTTTGTCTGGTAACAGGGCGGTATTAGGTCAGTCTTCAACAGTCGTTCTTGATGAAGCTTGTTTTTAATGTACTTATATTTCAGTCGAGAAGAACATTTGTGTGATATGGACTACACTAGAATTGGTACTGGCAGGTTAAATGTAGCAGATGATTCATCTTTGTCAGGTCTGGAAAAGTGAACCAAGTCACTGTAATATTAAAAAAAGCATTTGGCAAGGGAGAATCTTTTGCAGAGGAGTGAGGTAGCTGCATTCAGCACAACTCAAGCACCAGTGCTATGTTTCCCAACTTTACCTGTCTGCTTGCTCATTGTTCTTTAGTAATGCCATGGCAGGACACAGGGTCCTCAAAGCCTGAGTATGTGTGTCTGAACCCCTGTCAGAGGAAGCCTCCAGTCAAAACAGGCAGATTATATCTAACAGCTATTCACCCACTGAAAAGCATTTTGTGTAGAAACCCAAGGGAAACAGATCAGTCTATTCTGCTCAAGATCGGTTATCCCACAGGCACATGGAATGTTCAGGCTTGGTCGTGGAACACTGGTACATGGTACACAATGCATGATCTGAGGCTAAACCCTGCGATAAACAGTTTCAGTACTTTATCCTTTGGATGTAAAGGCTTTTTGACACTATAGTTCACTTAGAAGTGTTTAATTGTTCTCTAGATTGTTCCCACCCTGCTTTTTTGGTGCTTACTGTTTTTTTTAACACATTTATTTTACTGAATTATATATATATATATATATATATATATATATATATATATATATATATATATATATATAAAGACTAATTACAAAGACTATCCAAGTAAATTTCGCTTTGTCATATTCTGATTTAGCCAATTTCATAGTAAAGACACATCATTTAGGATTATAATGTTTTCCTGGTTGAATGACAGTAACTTTATTATTTTCTTTATCTTATGTTTCTTTTATTCCTTCATGTGTTTCTAAGTGCCATATAAACATGCAATCATGTTTGTGCTGCGCTTAGAGCTAAGCAAAAATTAAATGAAACAACAGATGAAGTTATTACTCTACCACCCCCACCCCCAAGTTTAACGAACGTCGTCATCTGCAATAAAGCCGTATCAGTTGCCTCCACTACACATTTTGTTCTCTGAATACACCGGAGTGTCATACAGTTTGCTTTAATTGTACATACTGTCAGCTTTAATTTCCCCCTTAGAAATTTCCTGTGAAATTATTCCACCCATTCTCTTACCGAACATGTTATGATCCACTTTGATAGCCATGTATGTTCGTTTACATAGACTGTTCCTCCTAAATCTGAAATGAATTTGCCCCAAGTATAACTTACAACATTCAAGAGTTTTGTATTTGCCAAAATACAAAAGAATGTCATAGTAATACTTAGTTGTGCAAGACATGGACAACAGGTCACAGTATTTGTTCATTGAACAAAAAATTACTGAATACCATGACTATGTGAATTAGCAGAAAGCCGTCTCAGTTTACAGCACGTCATAATCTGTTCAGTGTGTCAGGAGGCCCGTTTGCACTCAGTCATGTTATTCCTAAAATGCTAGATATGAAGTCATGCGTCTCAGTCAACATGCAGTTTCAGCTCATCACAAAAGCCCCTCATTCTTTTTATATCTGCACTTTATTACATGTGCTTGGACGTAATTGTGAAGTTCCGTAATATCCATTCAGACTGGAGGTGCTTCCACAAAAATATAGCTCTGTGTCTCAGTGGTGCTGACCGAGCAGACAGATGGCACATAAATTAAGATGAAAAGAAACCAGCAGGTCGACCCTCTCCATCAAATGCTTAATCTGCAGCCAAAAGAAAGATCAAGATAAAATAGAGAGGAAAATAAAAACAAAACAAATACAACACACCATCGAAAGGATCATTTGGTTAAACCTGAGGTTGGCAATCCAACATTTGGAGTGCTTCCGCATCTGTGTCTGGATCTTTCCAAAGACAGCTCAGTTTTTCCAAGATGCTCACACAAAACATTAAATCATTGAACCTTTCCTTTGGTTAAGAGGAATCATGTACTCTCTGTACTGTCCACTTAAACCCCCCCCATAAAATCTACATTCTCTATCTTCATGATAAGCAGTGGCCAGCAGAAAGTAACATGACTGGAGGCTTTGGGTGCTATCCAGGCCTCCCTCTTTCTCCTCCTCAATGACAAATGCAGAACCCATCCAAACCTGGACCACCTCCCAGAGTCTGTCCACACACTCCAAGCAGCCTGGGGGCAGAGGATCCTGTGTGTGAGCTGGTGTGCCTGTGTGCAACCTCTTCCCGAGTGCACACCTGCACCTGCGCTTTTATCGCGCTCATTGTTAACCCTATCCAGTTCTCTCCTGTTCCCTCCCTCTGTGGACTCAAAGCATTTAACTGGCTTGATTAGAAACAGGCTGTTCTCTCAGCTGGGTTTGCTGCTTGTCAGTGCAGATCTGTTTTATAGGTTCATTATGAGGGGGGTGACACACGGCCAGTGTATTTTACTGCCACTGGCTGTCCTTTAAGTCTGGGGATCATGGTTCTTCCCACTGCAGAGGGGGAAGGCTTTATATATGCCCTCTCCTTCCAAATGTTCATGTTCCTGTCACACAAGTGGGGCACACACACACATCTCCTTTCCGTTAAGGCCCTACCTGGGACCTGTAGGGAGGAAAGCAATATATTGTTTACAGTATGTCTAGCTTAAACCCTAACTAATATTCCTGATGCACACGAGTAGCTATGTGTGTAGCTATGAATGAGTCATATTAAGCCATATTAAGAAGAGTAGTCTGAGATTGCCTGAGACTGAATTGTGTGCATGGTTGTATAAGTGAACTTTGTGACACATTTTGGCCTGTGTCTTTTTCCTTGACACAGTGCTCTTTAAATTGTCAGTATTTTTTATTCACCAGTGAATTGCAGGAACTCAAGTCAGAACCAAATTGATGTGCATTTATGTCTGTAACCTCAGGAGTTCTCCCTCTTGTCAAATTAGTTCCACAACTGCAAAACAAAAATGCCAGAGCCAACAAAAATACACAGCATGTGCTGCAGAATCAAGTTTACACATGCTTGATTTACTCAAGAAAATCAAGCAAAATTTCCAAGTACAGTATCTGTCTGGGACTGAGTGAAGAGTGTTTGATGACTGCTGAAAAAAGGCAGGAGAATACTGTTCAGAGTTACCGCCATCTTTATTTGATTTGCTAGGCAAACACGACTCAAAATACGTTCCTCTTCCTAGGATAGGATGCATTTTCACAGTGTGTTGCCAGACTTAAAGACTTTTGAGAGATTGTTCAGGCTCCTGTACCCAAACCAAGCGAATTTTTAAATCCTGGCCTGCGTTACCCTTCTGCATGCCAGTGAGTGACTGCATGTGAGTATATGAATCTGCCTTTTATTGGGGATTTGCTGAGAGGTAACACTGCCCTCTCTGCTTTGTACCTAATGGCGATGGAGGAGGCAGGGAAAGGAGAAGATGGTAATGGAAGATTAGCACTACAAGCAACCTGCTCTTGGCTGTCAGAGGGGATGAGTGTTGCCAGATTGGTTCTTTTAATGCCCTAATACTTAATGCATTTGAGTGATGCCAGCTGTGGGAAAACTACTATTCAGCCCATCCAATAAAATGCAATATTTGAGGCTCTTATATATACATTCAGTATAAAATATAGATATGGACGCTGCTCAAGATTTTTATCTGGCATTGGTTATGAAATTGAGACTGAGGCACCTCACCAAACCCAAACAATAAGTCTTGGTCAGGCATGGAACTAAGAGGGTGCATAGCCTGCACACAGCGCGGATCCTGCAAAAATGCCTCTTAACATAATATTGACATTCACAGATAACATTGCTCCACTCTGAACCACTGAGCAATTCAAAAGATCACTAGAGATTTTTTAATGACTGTGTTCCGACCAACACATATGAAGAGCTGACATATGGATCCCAGAGAACAGGCACATTCCCATCATGCAGTAGTTATATCAAAACAAACCTTGCAACACTATGGCATGCTCAAATCTGCATAAGTCAGCTAGCAAAAGAGACCCGGGTCTCACGATTCAGTAACCTTACCGTCAGCCCAGGACATGGACCTGACTCAGGAAGTGAACTCCAAAGGTTTTTGAATAAGTGGAAAACTTTCAGAACATGAAAACTAGTGCATTAGAGAAACAGATGCGGCTCATCAGCACTGCACCCAGCACAAGGAATAACTTTGCAGAGACACAAAGAATAGCAGGAAGCTTTTGCTACATGCAGGGAATGATGAAGTGAAAATGAAGCCCAGTGGTGGGAAGGCACCGATGAGGATGTGTCTGGGACATCCCTGACGTGTATACAGTTTCTATAAGCTGTTGGTGGCATTATTGAAACTCAGTATTATAATGAATATTGGTGTTGAAACAAATGCCTGATTAACTTGAGACACTTTAAATTACTTTAAACTACAAGCCGGTCAGAACATTTTGTAACCACCTATTCACTATTTAATACATTATGATTTTTTTCATAAACATAATTAGACAACTTATTGAGCTCTATGTAATGAGAGAGAAAATAATAATTTAATTCACTTTTGTTATTTATTTATGTAATTTTCCCAAATCACACAGATTTGAAATACTTCATATTGTGAATAAACAATGAACCGTATCATATTCTAGGTTATAACTCAAAGAGGAAAATGTGTTGTGTAAATCTCAGGGTGGTTTTATGTCAAAAATGTAACTACTTGATTTAACTGTAAACATAAAAGGAATCCTCCAGGTTTCATGACAAATGTTATTATTTGGTTGAGAGAGTATGATGATATAGAACAGTGCACGTATTCAGCCACTCCTTTTGCCTTTTCCTGTGTTTTGGATTGATCTTTATTTTTCTTGAACTTGGTAAAGAAATATGCACATAATTAATCTGAGTTGGAACCTTAATTGATTGAAACTGAAATCTGGCTTTATTTTCTGCAGATGATGAATAACGAGGTACACATGATCCGATGAGTGCTCAGTGCACTGAAGTCATGAAAGCCCTGAACTAAAATACAAATATTATGGAGAGAGAGAGAGAGAGAGAGAGAGAGAGAACAAGAGAGCAAATTAGAGAGGCAGCAGAGCAGGCACAGAGACAGTTGAAGCTTGGTGAGGTGCAGAGATGAGCTGTGTGCTTCATGAGCCTACCACCATGGCCTCCACGCAGCTGCCTACTTTAGGCCTGGCTGCTTCCACTGACCTGGCACAGTCATTTTCACGGCTTTCCGCTGCTGCCTTTTATGTGCTTCCAAAGTCAACTAATTGATTAAAGAACTCTGGCTCCTCTTCGTGACAGTGAGGGTGACAGCCGGGAAAGTCTTTTGAGAGGAATAGCTGATACAGGAGAAAAGAGCTGCTCCAGAAAGCCAAAGCCTGGCCTGAAAACTTATCATATACGACAATGTAATTGTCTAATTACGGTCATGAAAAGAAGAAGGTTAGCTGGGGTATAGTCCTACCACAAAAAGGAGCACATTATCTGGTGACAGGCTAATATTCAACTGGCAATCCACCATGTTGGACTGGCAAATCCCTCACATTCAAATAGCAATCCATCAGTGGAAAGGTTTGAAGTGGCAGACACTGCAAGCAGGGAGTCTGCATGGGCACTACACACTGGAGGTCCTGACATCCCTTAGCTTAGGTGCTACATTGCTTCCTTCAGATCTACTAGCAACATGGGAGCAACATGAAAATGTGATTTGCTGATTTTATTAGGACAAAATCTCATATTGGAAGCAAGAGATTTTAATTGTAGTGAACAAATGTCCTTGGAACAATATTGTCTGCAGGCTAATTTCATTTAAATGATGTATTTATGGATAAAAAAAATCTATAGATCATATCTGACATAATAAATACATGTACATATTCGACACTTGGGTTCTTAGCTAAAAAGGCCAATACAACAGACACAAAAAAGTTTAAAAGTCTTTACAAGCATTTGCTGAAGGGCACATTATGGTAATTTAGATGGTGGTGGCATACACTTTGACAACCATAATTCCAAAATGGTCAGCATGACTGGAGACAGACTCATGATTTATTATAAACCGCTGTATCCATTTATGGTTGAAGCCCTTGCAAAATATAAAATGCACATGGGTGCGAAACAGGGGTTTAACAGGGCTATAAAAGCATGGAGGGCTATTGTTACATGATGATGAATGTACACTTCCTAATGATGTGCTCTACTGAAAACCACAGCATGTTTCTACTTGTTAAAACACCACGACACAGTTAGTCTGGGAGGTTATTGAAGAGAACAAACTTAAATGTAATATTTGTTGCTGGCCTTCTCAGATTCCCTAGAGTTTACACATTTTATAACATTTTTTGATATCTATAGGATGGGCTAGCAACAAACAAATAAACAAAACAGACAAAACAGACAAAACATGTAAACGGTATGGGGCATTATACCAGACATATACTAGTGATGTTAAAAACAGCACAAGCCAAGACAGCTGGTCACGAGAGATATCAAAGCATCCGATGGCTGAGTGTGCGTGTGTGTGATGTTTAATGTATAAGTGACACAGGCTGATTGTGACTGACGCATCCGGCCTCGTCCGCTTCCTCAGATCTCAGGCTGGCGGAGTGGGCCGGCCTTCTGCCTTTGCTCCAGCTGAGCTCTGATTGGAACCACGGGGGGTGCGGACTTTAATTGTGCACTTTTCAAGCGCTTTCATGTACCGCTCGCACAGAGAGCAGGTACGGCTCTAATCCAATAAAGGCGAAGGGGAGCTGGGAGTCAGGCGTCCCAGGCCATGGATGAGCAGGGCTGTGGCCCCGCATGCCACGGATGAATCCAGTTACAGGCAGCTGTTTCTTGCCTCCTCATCTGGCTTGCTCAGAGTCTGCACTCCACCTTTCAAAGTATCAGTGCCTGCCAGTGCCTGTCAACACTGCACTCCCAAACAGGGGAACACATGTACGATCTAAAACAACAATTCACTATAGCTATAAAACAGCAATGGCTGCAATGGAATATACTCCACTGTTGTTTCTGAAGTAAAACATCATTAATAATTCTTATGTAAGTTGAAATATTACACAGATGAAGATCAGACGAGAATGAGGGCATAGCATTTTTTGGGATGATGCTTGTGACATCCCTATAATTACTTTTAAGCACAAGCGGACCATAAATCAGACCAAAGTCCACTTCAGACTCTTTAAAGAGGCCCAAGACTCCACTCTAAAAGCATGTGCAGTGATCACATGGATTTAAATGAACCTGATTGAGTCGTTTCATTCTAAGCCGCCGTGGGGGTTTTATTGAGACAGTGGGCCTCCCTGCATCCCTGAGCTGGGGAACGAGGCTGGTGGGGTCACAGCAGCAGGGAACTGATTGAGTCCATCTCTGGGGTAGTGCAGGAATGTAGCATGGGGTGATTAGCATGACCCGGGGACAGGGGTGAGTGCCAAGTGCACGCCACCACTCCAAAATCCCACGAGTGTGTGTGTGTGTGTGTGTGTGTGTGTGTGCATGTCTGAGTGTGTTTGTGTTAGAAACTGGAAGATGTAGGCACCATGGAGTCATAAAGCCCCTTATCAGAGTCTGATCTTCACAACCACTGACCCTCCGTCTAGAGACACAGGGCCCAGGAAGTGTGGAGGTGAAGGCCTGTCTGTCAGACCACCGTGTCCCCCCTTCATTCCCACTCACTCTGCTTTTCTAAATAAGGGCATGTTGAGTCTATCCTACTCAGGAATATTCATGTGTGTAAATCAGGTGAGCAGGCAAAGTATTCTTGGCAGCAGATTTTATCTGATAAGAGGGAGCGTAACCAGAATTCCTCAATAAATTGTTTTTCAAGTGTAGAGGTGGTTTACAGAGTGCCAAGTCCACAGGAAACAAGGCCACAGGAAGCCCCATAAGTCAGAGCATGAGAGGATCTGCCGAGCTATCTCTCACCCCATCTCGCCCTGCCTTCACCAGGCTCTGTTTAAAAATACGCTCCTCCTTGCTCTGTTGGCCGTCCTCTTGGGTGTTGTGGCACGGAGTGCTGTGGTCAATGATCGAAGAAGAAAGAAGAGGCCTTCAATGTGCATCTGTATCGCCACAGGAACCACAGGCCATCAATCTGCTGGCATTCCTGCCTGAACGCCATCACTCCAGCTGCTCTTTGATGGATGATGGATGAGAGGCTGAGTGGCAAACTTGTAGCCCCATTCCTCCTGCATGGCTTCCAACTGCCATGAGCTCTCTCACCCAGATAAGGCATTCACCTTTCTCGCCAGATAACCTCCTTTGCTGCATCATGAGCTCAACCGCATTCAAATTTTAAAAGAGATTTGAAACCAACCAACCAACAAACAAACAAACACAAACATTTACCAGGCTATGACAGTTTGTATTTCATCTTTGTTTTAAATAGCTCGAGAATAGCCTGGATGCAGATGTTGTGAACTTGATCTAGGTGCTTTAGTTCAATCAGTGCAGGGTGTGTTTTAGTTTAATGCTAGCCTCTAAGTGCCAGTATATCCTGTAGCCTCTTTGTGGACTGTGGTCTACTGAGCAAACCCACAGTACTGACCTCATTATGACTAAATAATTATACCATGACTCCATTCTGGAAAAAGCTTAATTTCTATTCTCAATTGTTTTAAAGCGTAATGAGAAAAATGTTTTAAATGTTTGCGTAAATGAAAAGCAGTACGTATTGTCAGAGATGATTACGATTTCTGGGCTAGTTTTACCTCTCACAGAGCTTTCCGAAGGCTCGAGTGAGAGACTGGCTTTCCTACAAATGTTGCTGAACCATCACAGTTTCATGAGTGTTAGCATTCAGATGCTTTACTGGTCACTACATTAATTACACTCTTGGCAGCTGCTGCAACTTAATTTATTAAAGCCTGGTGCCCAGTGGACAGAAAGAGAAACATGTTCTGGAGATTTCACAGCTTTCAACATCTATGGAGGCAGTGAACTGTGCCATATGTCATATGGCAAACCTGTAAACACAGGTTATAGTACACAGCGTACTGTGTTCAGATCCTCTGACAGTATGACTTGCAGGGTCAGAGAGAGGGTCATGGTCCTCTTGTTTGAGATTAATTTGAGTAATCAGTGGCTTGGAATCTTGTCGTTTTAAAGACAGCTGATATGAGGCTAAATAATGCTATACATAAACCCTTTGCCAGAGAAAAATGGGTCCTTTAGCATCAGTAGCAATTATACTGCAACAGTCTGGTGCTTTTGAGAGATCCAGCCTGTCCTGTGGACTCTCAACCTTTCATTTGGATTCAAAACTGGTGAATGGGAAAATGGCTTTTACAACTTTCCTACTGAATCAGCATTTCTTTATGTATTCATCTACATCTTCATAATTCCATACCTACTCTTCCACTCTAGCCCAACACCCCCGAAAGGAACCATGCTAATAATATAGTCATATTATTACCTATTTATCTTCGTAACCCACAAGGCAGCGGCATAAAGTTCTTTCAGGCTCAGACAAGTACAGCCATTGGTCATAGACTAGGAATATCACCAAGGACACCATGCCAAACGTGAAATGAACGTCTGAAAACATCTGCACGAGAAAGGCAAGAGAAGCACTATATAGTGTTCTATGCTAAGGTGCAGGGACCTGGATGGAGGCTGGAGCCATCCCCTAGGGGTGCAGCTGACTGGAGGAACAGCGCATGAATGGAGGGCAGCGGTGGGAACAGGACCAACTAGGTGAGAGAGGAGAAAAGCATGTTACAGATGGTGCTTTCAGAGATAACTAGCTGTGAATGTTAGCCAAAACAAGCCCATATGCCACGGTGCACTCTCATTCGAACCCTAGTTTGTCGAGCAACTGTGATCATTTTTTCATCTATTCACTGTTTTCTTTGGGATACCCCCAGCTTCCTGTAGCTGAGTACTCTAAGATTCCCCACAGCTATTAGTTATTTCATTTCAAAATGGATCACCAGTGGTGGTCCTGTTATTCAAATGTACTGGGGGAAAGCAACTATTATTTCATGTCTCTAAAAACAAAAAAGATTTTCTGGCACTGGCTGGCTTTTAATTGTGGCTGTTAATTTTAATTTGGCTTTCAATTGTGTTCTTTTTAGCACAATATATGAGCTCATGGTGTGAATGGTCAATAATTTATAGGAGCTTAATGTTAGTTACATAAATCTCTGTTGAGAATTGCAGTCTTTGTGCACAACAGAGAAATTTTTATTTCAGAAATTTTTATTTCAGAAATGTCATGTTATTATGCCAAGATTAAGGGCCAATTCCTTTTAATGTGTTCTTTAATTAAGCAAAACCCATTGATTCACACAAACACCTTTTTCTTCACTAATTTATTTCAAAATTAATGCACACGTTTAAGTGATTCATTTGAAACATGATGCCACAGCACCTATCCTATTTGAACAACTTTCAAAGCAAAACATCATTGATGTAGTGACATAGCGTCCTGAAGAAGCTGTGACAGCATCAAAGCTGTGGCATTCAGCTGCCCCAAATGTTAAATGTTTTGGCATTGTGTGTATAAGTGTGAGCATGAGTGTTAGATATTTGGGAGTGTGTTTGTGTGTGTGTGTATGTGTGTGTGAGTGTGTGTGTGTGTGTGTGTGTATGTGCGTGTGTGTGTGTAAGCGTGAGTGTGAGTGTTCAGTATTTGGGGTTGTGTTTGTGTATGTGTAAGCATGAGTGTGAGTGTTCAGTATTTGGGGTTGTGTGTGTGTAAGTGTGAGCATGAATGTTCAGTATATGGGGCTGTCTGTCTGTGTGTGTGTGTGTAAGCGTGAGTGTGAGTGTTCAGTATTTGGGGTTGTGTTTGTGTATGTGTAAGCATGAGTGTGAGTGTTCAGTATTTGGGGTTGTGTGTGTGTAAGTGTGAACATGAGTGTTCAGTATATGGGGCTGTCTGTCTGTGTGTGTGTGTGTGTGTGTGTAAGCGTGAGTGTGAGTGTTCAGTATTTGGGGTTGTGTGTGTGTAAGTGTGAGCATGAGTGTTCAGTATATGGGGCTGTCTGTCTGTGTGTGTGTGTGTGTGTGTGTGAGCATGAGTGTTCAGTATTTGGTGTTGAGTGTGTGTAAGCGTGAGTGTTCAGTATTTGCCCCCTCATATGGAATGCGGGGAGCTTAATGAGGTGCCTGTTGAGGGGGCTTGTAGGAAGGAGGTGTGCTTTTCTTGGGGCTTTTGCCCTCTTTTGGCACAGACTGATCTTTGGTCAAACATGGGGGAGACCAGAGGGGTGGTGTGGCAGCTACTGGCAGGGGTTGCTGGGAGAGGATCATTCTTCCAGCCCTGTGGAATGCTGGGAAGAACCCCACCTCTTGCCAGATCCTCCCTGGTAGGGCAAGATCTATAGATCAACATCTTGTGACTAAGCCTAAAATTTTGATACAGGCTGCAATTCTTAACTGATCAGGGTTGTGTGTTCAGACTACATATCAGATATCAGTCATATGCTAATAAGGGTTTAAAATGTAATAAGAATAATAATAAAGTAAAAAAACCAAAAAGTTCCATGTGTGCCCTTAAGTACAGGACCAGTTAGCCACTGGTTCAGATGAAAAAAGAAATATTGCTACCAAGAGGCTATAATGCAGAAGATTCTAATCTAAGCCTGTTGCATAAAAAGAAAGCTTTCTGGAAAACATCCAGATAAAAATGAGTTGCTGTATTTATATCACTGACAAACCACATCTGTTTGTTTTTATGAAACAGTATTTGTGGAAGTGTGTATGTATGTGTGTGTGTGTGTGTGTGTGTGTGTGTGTGTGTGTGTGTGTGTTTGTGTGTGTGTGTGTGTGGGGGGGGGGGGGGTCTGCAGTGAGCTTTGGTTTTACTGTCATTACAGTGGGAGCTGATTGGTGAGTGGGAGTAAATGTTGCCCTGATAAACCGCATTTAGTCATTTGTGGGATCCAGCTCCCAGTGCCTGTTTCCCCCAGGAGGGCTCAGAAATTAGGCTGTATTTCAGTATAAGTCACAAGGGTTGCAAACATTTAGCGAGAACAGACAGTCAATTAGGGCTCCACTAAAACCTCCTGGTGATTAATTTATCTGCCTTTGTCACAGCACATTAGTTGAGTCATCAGCTTGTTCACTACTTGCTCTTGTTGCTCTTCATTAGGGTTTTTACCTCAATAAGCTTCTCAGATTCCCTGAAATATGTATGAGGTCTGAACATAGTGGACCTGATCATGTGTTTAATTTATTAAATTAATGTCTAACGTAGAGGTGTTGAAACAATAGAAATGTACAAGGCACTGTTAAAGCAACAGTTCACATTGAGCCAATGTCCACAGTTCAACTGAGAAAATCCAAAGAACTTGTACGTATGTGTGTGTGCACTTTGGTGTGTATGTGTGCGTATAATTACACAGATTTGCCATTTTTACTTCGACAGCTGTAGTAATAACAAGAAATATTTCTAGCTCACAGCTGCACGCGTTACCCAGGAGATCCTGGAGACCTGCTTGTTTGTGGCGGGCTTTGTGCAAATGGAAAAGTAACAAGAGGGCCTGATCCAGCACCCTGCCTGACTGCTGCCATCAGACAAAGGTGCTTCCGCCCCCCGGGCAGACATGAGACACTGTGCGCAGGACGAGAGGGGGAGAATGCTGAAAAGAAGAGCTGCAACTGTGTCTCCGTTGCTGCGTATGCACGAGGGGCGGGGTGGGTGGGCTCGTGAGGCGATGGCCTTCCACAACACGGAGTTGCTACAAAATGCGACATGAATAGGCTGAAAAGCGATACACGGCGAGAGGAAACGGCTGCGTGGCATGGATGTAGCCTGAATGGCCAGGGAAGAGAATCGTCAAATAGAATGAAGGAAGTGTTGTTCACTACCATTGTGAAAGCAACAAAGGGAGACAGTAAACTCTGGGTGATGGCGCATAAAAGGAACACCAGGCTGAAGATATAATTTTCTGTGTGCGAGTTCATTGTTCCGCAGAACCGCCATTTTCTGGAGGTGCGCCAGGCTGTGTCGAGTAACAGGTTGTTTGTGGAGAGATCCTTGGTGATACACACAGGAGTGGAGGGAGATAGACTAAGAGATATAATGCTATTGATGCAGTCTTTTCTTGTTTTTGTTTGATTGTGATTGCTCGCTTGGGTGTGGCAGGCTTAAACTATTCCTTTCCTTGACAATAACCTTGTCAGGCAGCTATGATGTCTCAAAAGGCCTGGCTGCAATGGAGCATTCACCATACTGCAAACCATCCTACAACACCCAGAAACCAATAAAAGCATGGGCTTAAGCTCCTCTGTCTCTGTCTCTTCCTCTCATGCTCGCTCTCTCTCTCTCTCTCTCTCTCTCTCTCTCTCTTTCTCTCTCTCTCTCTCTATTCCAGAGAAGCGTATCCATCATGCCTTCATGTTGATCTGAGCAGGGTTAATGCGTGCAGCACATGCAGGCAGGTTTGTTCCGTGGCACCTTATAAGTTGGGCTTGTGCACTGGGACTGGGCTAAAATTCTGCCAGAAAGGAAATCGGTTTAAGGCGGGTCCTTCACTCAGCATTCATCCAAATCTCCCATGACAGAATAACACCTGATCAATGGATTTGCTGTAGAAGTGCAAAGCTGAGTTTGACAGGCCGATAGACATGCTTGTGACTCATCTCTAAAGTCCATCTGGGAATGCTGATGAGTGATGAATCCTTATCACAGGAAGCAAAGATCTCCTGAGCTCAGAGGCCCTGCGCAGCTGCACTGTGGCCTAGTGAAAGCTCCAGAACTAAGCCTGCATCCATGGAGCTGTTCCTCAAACGTTCTGAATTTTGAGACTGCTCCCTTCTCAGCACCTCCCCAACACCCCTGCTCAACATTCTTGTCCTCCTCCTCCTCCTCCTCATCCTCTGCCTCCTTCTTCCTCTTCTTCTTCTTCTTCTCTCTCTCTCCCTCTCTTTCTCTCTCAGCATTGCCAAGACTTTGGACACAGGAGTTCATGGATTGCCTTCTTAGTGTTAGCTATTCTCACATCCAAAACCATTTTCCATACCATTTATCTTCATTTCCATTACATATTCTAACTTTTGAAGTTTCTTGTAATATTTATATAAGAGCTCTTTTTTATGAGTTCTAAGAGCAGGACAACAGCAAAATGGGCACACAAATATTATTTTTTAGTCATCCTTCATAAATGTTCCACTCATGGGTAGTTGCTCTTAGACCAATATCAGTGCTAATTCATTAAGTGACAACCCAGTAGTGACAGTACATAACAATTAATCTCCCACACATAGTGCATTCTGCATCTTTTGTTACCTGGGTAACAAAACAGCAACAACAAAGAGTTGAGCTTGAGCTTCTTATAGCCTTTAGGCAAGGATTCAGTTCAGAATAAGACTATTCAGTTTTAAGGGAACAGAGGAGATGGCCAGTTAAATTTGATATACCAAATGTATTTGGGCCAGGATCAGGTAGAGGTATTTCCCTTAGGGTGAAACAAACAGAAAACAACACCTCTGCAGGAGGCAATCAAAGTGTGTGCAGTGGACCCAGCGCAACCCTAATCTGTGCAGGCAACAATAACAAAGAAAAACAAATCCCCTCCTCCTCGAAAAACAAAACAAAACAAAACAAAACAAAACAAAAAACCCCAAAATGTTACAAATGTGCTGGCTGAGTTCAGTAGCTCCAAGGAGACATACAATATATGTCCACATAAATTTGGAGACAGCAAATCAACCATCCCTCCCAGCGGCATGTAAAATAATTGTCATAAATCATTTTGCATCATTATTTTTGAATATTATCAACTCTACTTTGGCAGTGGACTTAAAATCACTCAAGTCAGACAGCCTCCTTCATGCTGTTGCGATAGATTGGGGAAAACACAACCTCTGTCATTTTCAAACTGCTCTCTCTCTATACTGAGTGTCCTTTTTCCAGTACTGACTCAGTCTAGAGGAAGTGCATGAAAGGGTATACCTCTGGGCTTTTTGAGCCGTCAACACAAAGCAAATCCTATACTTTCAAAATATGTCATGAAACGGAAGGACCCACCCAGGGTTTACCTGCACCCCATTCAAAGTGAAAGACCGAGAGACTGCGGAGGATATCATTACGATTAAATAGGAAACAGGGTTGAACAAATCCATGCAACCTGCTATTAGAATATGGGAGCTTTATTGTGTTGGTGGTCAGAAGATTACGTCTTTAAAACACTCCTTGAGGATGTTAAAGGCGCCTCCGGCTGAATTTGCTAACCATAAACATTAAAGGATTTAAGTGTTTTAAACATTACCGAGGCCACTCTGAGAGAAAAAAAAAAATGATAGGAGAATGAAAAGGGGCCAAAAATTTCGCCCTCTCTTCACCCCTACATCAGCATGCTATAAGTCAGAGCTGAGGAGTGTGTGCTGACTTAATTGCCTTTGACTCGCTGCTCTTCCTCTCCAGTGAGCCGGCCTGATTGCAGTCGATGTGCAAGCGTGTTGGGGAAAATCTGGCTAGCGCAGCGACGAGCAGAGGCCCCAGGTAGCATTATTCATAAGCCTGGCCTTCTAAAGCATGTCCTCACCCTGGCCCTCCAATACAGGCTTCAGCTCTGGGGAGAGCACAGGCACAAATTACACGGCCTTTATCACTTCAAACTTTAACCTGGGGGAACGAGTTGGCGAAAAAAAAAAGACTTACAGTAATGTGGCGTGAGCCAAGCGAGAAGGACAGCCAGAGATCCATGGAAATAAAAGGATCAAAACTTGACAACACTGCAAGGAATACTTTTCTATTTTTTTCCTTGCTTTTAACAGCCATAAATGGAACCTGTGACTGATTATGTTCATGAACTGAAACACATGGTTCTGTATGTTACTCTGTTTATTGATTTCTTATATACAAAATTTGGAGAAATACATAAGCAATTAAGTAAAGAAAAATACATATATTTCAGAGCATTTATTTAGGCAATGCATATTAAAAACAATATAAATGTATATGTAGAATTATAAATTTGGCAGCAGGCCAATGAGAGGACGTATACATGCTCGGTGAACCAGTTTGGAGATGGAGGCACCGTGGACCGGGTCTGGGAATGGGCAGGGAGCATCGGTGATGGAGCCCCGCCTCCTGGCTTGTCCTCAGCTGGGGATGGAGAGTGAGAAAAGAGGCAACGTTCCCAACGCACCCAGTGCAACCGAGAGAAGTGGGAGAGAATCGCAATGACCAAACAAATGTTCATGGAACAAGCTGTAATCACTTCAGTTCTGCAGTTCCATTACACAAGGTTGAGAAAGCAAACAAAACGTACTTGTGCCCAGTGAGAACGTATTTATTTGTAGATTTTCCTTTTGAGTGTTTGACGGTATGATTCACTATAGATCTATGGCAGCCTTCCCACCATATGAGAATAGCCATTCTACTAAGCTGTCAGCTCAGGCACACAGACTGATCATACAGCCAAACAGCCAAACCTCAACGATTCAAATTCAAGAATGTTTTTTTTTTTTTTAACTCCCAGGCTGTCTCTCGCCCACACACGCACGTGCTCTGCGAATCATGTGCCAGCATCTACCCAGTATCTTCTGGGTGTGAGGGATGAGGATGAATAAACAGGAAGGCCATCGGGTGACTGGGACAAACTTGATCTTGACGCGCTAAGTCACGAAGTGCAAGCGGGCTGTTTGCACTAGGCGGGGCTCTGCATGCGTGTGATGTTTACACAGTGTTCTATATACAAGGGGTGACATCTCACAGGAATCCAACAGCCTCATTTGTCAGGGAAGGGTAGCTGAAAGCAAAGGGAAACATGTACAAGCAGACATGATCAGCCGAGCTCAGCCAACATTTCTGGAAGCTATAGAGAAACATATTGCTCCATATAAATGGAGGACTGCACGTTGTGCTGATGATGCTAAAAGTCTTGCATGTGTCTGTCTCCTACACCACAGCTCCACAGTTAGGGCACTTTTCAGTGCTGTCAAAATTGAGGAACTGGCTTGAAACGTTCTATCCTGCCAGGGCCAGTGTGGCTATGTGTGCCTCTGGACTTTATTGCTCATTTGGCATTCGAAGGCCAACCCTGGAATGCATGACATTGTCTGTGAAAGGTCTCATGTTTGCAAAAAAAGGGGTTGTGAGCTCATTATTTGCCTCCCAAGCAACTGTTTGCTTTTTTTTTTTTCATTTTCATATAATTGGTCATTTTTGTTCAGATAGAACATGAATTCTTATTATTTTGTGCCAAATATTTAGTATTCTCATTATTTGAGTGTGTGTATAAACAAATGCGTCAGAAGTAATTCATGGAGTATGCACTAACACACAGACATTTTCCAACACAGGTGCCAGGGCTGGCAGAGGGACTAACATCCCAGACCAGCATGGAGCAGACCCCCACTTCCCTCAGCAACTGTGACACTGACCAGCAGAGCTCATTTACACATCAGTTCGCAAATGGTGTTATAAAGGCATTTCGGCCAACTCTGAAACCCCACCAGCGGCTCTTTCCAAAGGTTAATATGCGCTGCATGTTCAGTTGATCCAAAGGATAACAGGGCTAACGTAATCTCAGTATTAGTCTCACTTACAAAGTAGAATACCAGTGGATGTGTTGATTGCCGAATCAGTGTTGCCTATATTGACTTAACAACGGAGGCTTTAAAAAATGGGATTATCTTTAAAAGAATAAGCGAAGTGGGAGTTGTACAGAAGGGACATATGAAAGCGCTTTGATTGCAGTCTAATTCCAGCGCAGTCGGTTCCACACTCACTGGGGACGTATGACATAACCAGCAAACAGGAGACAAATGTTAACGCTCAGGGCTGTCACAAAGGAGCCTTACGTGGTACACTCTATCATCCCACAACGAGTCCCTCGATCGCATCCTGGCCAGTCGCAAAATGGATCTTATTAACAGCCAATGAAAGTTCTTCGGCTCCTTGTGCTTCATCATATCTGAGGCCCTTAACTCATATCTTCGAACGGAAAGGCCAGTGCATCACAGGGAAGCCGATCTGGGCTGTTTTAGGAAACCATTAGCAAAGGCAGCGATGGCTCTGATTGTGGCAGGGTTGTTTCCTCACCCTGACTCACTGGCTTGCTATTTACAGAACGCCGATAATTGTTTGGAGGCCAAACACCAGCCTACAGATGCATATCATGAAATGGGCCAGCTAGGCTCCTAGCCAGGGCGCTTACCCTGAAAGTGCATCTGGGAGCACGCGTGCTCTATGTACCCACAAGGGAGAGAGCAGAAAAAGGCACATACACGCAAGGACAGACGAATGTGTACAAGCACAAGCACACACAGGAACGGACAGACATGGACGCACACACAGAGGAACGGACGGACACAGAGGCACACGCACAGGAGCTCATCAATCACACTTTCTCTAGGGAGGCTGCATGGCCAGGCTTAATGTCTGTTGTGCAATCGGTCTTACGTAGTGCTCCAATATTGGTTTCAGTCCCAAGGCCTCTGCTTGGCTTGGGGCTATGCCTAAATACTCTGCAGCAAATCAAAGCTGTTTATAATGAAATTGTAAGAGAGGGAGAGAGGAGAGAGAGATAGAGAGAGAGAGCGAGAGAGGGAGAGGGGTTGTGCAGATGTGACTGCTCTTTGCTTTTTACATCAGTGTGGTCTTCCGATGGCTGGCCAAGGTCCTGGGAGCAGGGGCCAAGCCCTGCATCCATCAGGCACCCTCTCTAGTCACACAGGCAGCTCCGGAGGGGAGAGGGGCTTAGCCAGCGGCCTGACACCACACAGCTTCATCAGCGGCCCACTTCCGCGGTAGGCCGTGTCGGCGCGCCACGTTAATGCTCGGAGAAAAAAAAAACTTTGGAATGCAATCCACGTACAAGCCAAACTTTCCCGCGTCTATATGTCAAAGATGAGGGAAAAACAGTAACCGTTACTTCCTTGTGGTGGAATTCAGCAGGCGGAGGTGATCTGTTGATTCACCATGACAACACTGGAAGCACCTGATTCCAACAAGGCAAAGGAATCCAAAGTACATCGGATGTTTATCCAATCCTGAAATAAGCACCGCGACCCCAGTCCTTTCTGCTCCCCCCTCCTCAGTCCAGACCTATAAAGCTTACTGTGTGACTCCACAGATGAAACACTCCACTTTAAGAGCACAGGGAGTGAGTTGGACACAGTGCTAGGCACTGTCACATCTGTAAACCATAACAGAAAAGGAGTTTGAAACAAAGGACTTTTTTCCCCTCAAATATTCCAAGTCTAATGAGGGACAATCCATGTCTCTGGGAATCGAGGAGAGTAGAAGTCCAGAGAGGGTTTAATAGAGGAGTTTGTGGATTCAGGAAAACCGAAGTTGCTGTCTTTATGGGGGTCCATGTTTTTTGAAAGAACATCCCACCCTAAAACATGTATGTCACATGAAACTATATCATGGTTACTTAACATGGTTACTTAAGCAACTTAACAAGTTGCTTAAAGATGCAAAGTAGCAAGAGACTCTCACCCTCCTGTCAAACGCGATTATACCCCAGCCTTGCACCCAGCATATCTCTTCCCTCCGGATACATAACATCTCAGTGGCTTCTCATCTGGCTGATAGGCTGTAGTGCGAACATGGCTTATTTGTCCTCGTCTTCTTGCTGTGTGCTTGGGCCATTTGTTGAAGTCAGAGAGAAGGCTCGTGCAATTAGTCAGTCTGAAGTCTTTGTCTTAGATGCTAAATGGGAGGCATTAGTGTAATTTGGGGCTGGCTCCATCCAGACTGAAGTCTCTGTGCATGCATACAGTCCTGGGTCTGTCTACGACTACACTCTGCTACACACTCACTCCATGCTGACTCTCACTGAACTGGAGGGATACAGGACACCACAATGGACATGTTTAATGTTTATGACACCACAGTGGACACTAATAAAGATTTGTTGGGGGGCAATGTGGCACAGCAGATCTGAAAAGGCAGAACTGTGCAGTTTGAGAAATCCCACTGGACGGCCTTGGAGGTCACATTGAACTTTTCTCCACGACGCAGTGATGATTCCTTCACAGCTCAGCGGCACTTTTCTCTGGCCTACGCGGAGGTGTCGCTTCTCATTGTTCCATTTTGCATTTCTGCTGCTTGTTATTTCCTAATCAAAACTGCATGGCTCATTTGATTAACTGACTGGTCAATGACACAATGCGTATGAACTCTTGGCCAGGAGGAAAGAAAGACGGAATGAGCCAAATGTGAACCAGACTCACATGGCGCCTGGTTCTCCTGGTTCTGAGAGGCAGTGCTTGAGCGCAGGCTTGTGGGGTCCAACGTTTCCTCGGTGCGTTCCCTTCGCCACCGCTCAGGCAGGCTGGGAAACTCTCCGCGGATTCACAGGCACTGAACCTTAATTGGAATAATAGCGGTGGTATATCTAAATGAGTGCAGCACAGCCATGCGGGCCGCTGTTTATGTCTGCGGTGCGTGGTAAACAGGCCGTCATTTATCACGGCTCCTGTTTGTTATAGAACGCAGCTCGGCTGTAGATCTTATCTGCCCAGAACGGGACGTTCAGCCTAATGCTTGGCTGCTGGTACTCAGTGCGAAGCAGCACTAGCACACCATCCTCTGCTCATTGCGTACCTGTCACTGGCATACCTCGCCTATCTTGCCTGCCTTGCTTGCCTCGCCTCACTGGTTCCCATAGCGACCCGTTTCTGGCCGCTGGCCGGGGGGGGGTGGAGTCACCCCTCTGCAAGTGATAAATCCCTTTGAAATTTCTCCATGCTCATATGCGCGTTTCAAATACATTTCGCACAATTATGAAAAACGATTAGCGCTAGTCGCATGGGAGTCTGCACAGACGGCTATCGGCAGGAAATGTAAACACCACACGCCATGGAGCACGCCACAACAGCTGGGCGACAGCCGTCACGCGCCGAAGTTCAGACACACTGGGCGAACGTACACATTTACACTCTTTTGTTTTGGCTCGGAGTGCGTTTGGACCTTATTCCTATATGACCGACTTGTCTGTTTCGGAGAGCGAGAATAAATATGAAGCACAGCAACTGCACATCCTAGCTTGTGGGCTGTGTTTTGGAGGAGCTCCTGGGATGTGTTAGTGCCAAGCTCCGGCTGTGCTGACAGGCCTTGTCGTTGGGCCCCTATCAGCACAGCGTGTTTTGCTGAGGAGCTGCATCTTCCCGCATTCGGAAGCCTCTGACCCGAGGAGACCCTCTCCAGCTGAGCGGGACTAGAGCTGCACACACACCGCCCGCTGGTGGCTTAGCTCCGGAGCCACAGGGATACCTGCAGCAGAGCGATCCGTGAAAGCGTGGGAACAGACAGGCTCCCATGGTGGGGTCCACACCCCCATTGGTTGTCAGTATTGACAAATCCCTCTTTGCCCTCTCTCTGCCCGCTGGCTGGGGGGATGGCACAGGAAGAGACCAGGCAGAGGCGGTGTGGCTTGAGCTGTGGAGCGCCGAAGGGCTCATCAGGGAGTGTTGCGTCGGCACACGACCTGAAACACAGGAGCGGCTCTCGCGGGATGAGTGGGGAGTGACTGGGTGCTCTGAGCCTCCCATGGTGCCTGCGCGAGAGAGCAAGACAGGAAGAAAAGGAGAGCAGCCTTTCCTCATTCAGCATGTGTCATCTCTCAGGAGTTAATGAAAACAAAGTTGAATAGTGTGAGAGGGAGTGTTGATGGAGCCGGGGGCAGTCATATGTTAGACCTCGTTAGCAAGCCTCCGCACCCTCCTCCCTCCTTCCTCCCTTCCCACTGGCTCTGTCTCCCTCTCTCCCTCTCACTCTTTCTCTCTCTCTCTCTCCCTCACTCACTATCTCTTACATTCCCTCACTTTCTCACGCTTTCTCGCACTCTTTCTCTCTCATACTGTCTTTCTCTGCCACTCACTATCTCTCTCTCTCACTCTCTTTCTCTCACTTCCCCCTGCCTGTTCTCCCCTCTCTTTTTCTCGTTCGCTGCCCCTTGTCTGCTTACCCCCACCCCTGCTGCTAAATCGTTTTTCCGGAGCTCTCTCCAGGTGTGGGTCTATGGTTGGGGCTGCCCCACCCCCCTGCACCCAGAGCAGGTCGGCACCCCAGTGGCCCTCTGCTCAGCACTGCTCGGCAGGCCTCAGCCCCAAAGGTCTCCAGGACCGGCCGATTGAAACCATGTGAGATGAGGCAAGGCCTGGAATCAGCTTTTGAAATGAGACCCACAATGACAAATCTGTGGGAAATGTAAGATCTGTGGTCACCACCCCAACAAAAATAAAAAAATTATGAATATATGAATACATAGAAGACCAAATTTACATTTTCTCTGATACTATGTAAACATATCCTGTGGTGTCATCATGGTGACAAGTGACCACACAGTTTAACATTATGGCATTAATTAAAAAACTTCACAAATAAAAGGCTAAGGACTTTTATAATTTTATTTTCCAGGTTTCAAACTTGTTTTAAAATTAATGTCCTCAAGTGACCACTGTCCTGAGTGTAACAGGGAGATGCAGCATCTTTGATCACAAGTGCCTGTCGAGCTCAGCTGTTCCTGCACCAAACCACAGCTTACGAAACATGAGGTAGTGTGATAGATATTTGGTGAGCAGGTTTCACTTAAGCGGTGCATGCATTTGGAATCACCGAAGACATCCTTACATTTTACACTCAATCTGTCTCTCTCTCCCCTACACCTTCTCAGGTTCACACGGGGAAATCCATCAAGGATCAAGATGACACAATAAGTTGTGAGATTCTTTAGTAGCTCTTGGACCCAGCCTCGCTCACTCTCGCCTGCGCGTGTGCGGGCGCGCACTCGTGCATGCGCATGCCTTATACCCACAAGCGCTGTCCACATAGATGTACACTCATCACCCAAGCGCGTTGTTTATTTGTTTTGGGGCGCAATTTCGAAACCATGGCGCTAGCTCACACATCACTTCGCCTTTCATTTAGAATGGCAGACAGCGGGATGGATAGCACATTACACTTCTCTCTTTCCCTCTTTCTGATTACGGGGAGGCAGATTCAGTTTGACTAGTCACACTCTGCAGAAGCGGTGAGCTCAGCTGTTCCACTGCAGTGGCCAGCTTTGCATCTCAAGCCGAGCTCGCCTTCTTCTTACTCCTCTCCTCTTCCTCTCAACGAGGTAGAACTCGCTCCCGCTTTATAGAAGCCAGAGCTCCAGCTGGCTCTGATCACACTCCCGTTTAACCCTGTCTGAACACTGGAGCCAAGACGGTCCGGACCTGGCCTCATTAGCATCATCGCAGGCGTGCACTGCAAGGCGTGGTCCCTCCCTCTCTCTCTCTCTCTCTCTCGCACTCACTGGAACAATTTTATGCAACAATTCTGAGCACAAGCTTTGAAGTACTTGTTCTTGTTGTCTGTCACTGCCTAGTATAAGGGTAAACATAGAAACTCCCCAACCAGGTTTATTTTATCAAAGAATTAAAAGAAGAGTCCAAGAGAAAAATTGAAAACATCAACATATAACCAAGGTTTTACAATAGTTTATGTTTATGTTTATTCTTATTTAGCAACTAAAATACTGTGACATAAAGCTTTGATTGTCACCATTAGCAGTAAAGTATATAAAGTTTTATTTTGTGTTTAGATTACTGGGAGCACTTATGCCCAAGTTGTTTTTATTTGTGTTAGTGTCATGCTTTTTATAATGTTTATGTTTTTTGTTGTAGGATGTAAACATACTGCCATTTTTTCTCATTACCTACATTATATCACACTCAACATTTTGTCTCATTCAAGCGGTTTAATATGCAAGAATATCAAATCATGTTGGATAACTGGTGTGCAGCCATTGTACTTTCTTCAAACTCACAGTATTTAGAAACATTTGCTGATAGCAACATCAGTAGCTAACTATCTGTAATTGACCTAGATAACTAATTTATTGAAATTTAAAATAGAATTTACTATTTATAAACTCCAGACCCAGTTTCTTTGGGAAAGTTCCTCAAAAGTGAGATATTTTTTCTAAAATCAAAAACAGTTCCAGGCATATGTGATAAGCTATAGTTGATATAGTTGTTGTTAAGCTACATTTGGTTAGCTATAGGTGATATAGTTGATAAGCTATAGTTTATATAAGATCTAAGCCATATAGGTGATAAACTATAGATGATAGAGGTGATAAGATATAGTTGATATAAGTGATAAGCTCTAAGCGATATAGGTGATAGAGGTCTATAGCTCTAGGTGATATTGGTGGTATGATGAACATGATAGAGGTGATAAGCTCTAGGTGATATTGGTGGTATAATGAGTGTGATAGAGGTGATTAGCTCTAGGTGATATTGGTGGTGTGATGAACATGATAGAGGTTATTAGCTCTAGGTGATATTTGTGGTATGATGAACATGATAGAGGTGATTAGCTCTAGGTGATATTGGTGGTATAATGAGTGTGATAGAGGTGATTAGCTCTAGGTGATATTGGTGGTATAATGAGTGTGATAGAGGTGATTAGCTCTAGGTGATATTGGTGGTATAATGAGTGTGATAGAGGTGATTAGCTCTAGGTGATATTGGTGGTATAATGAGTGTGATAGAGGTGATTAGCTCTAGGTGATATTGGTGGTGTGATGAACATGATAGAGGTTATTAGCTCTAGGTGATATTGGTGGTGTGATGAACATGATAGAGGTTATTAGCTCTAGGTGATATTGGTGGTATAATGAGTGTGATAGAGGTGATAAGCTCTAGGTGATATTGGTGGTATAATGAGTGTGATAGAGGTGATAAGCTCTAGGTGATATTGGTGGTGTGATGAACATGATAGAGGTTATTAGCTCTAGGTGATATTTGTGGTATGATGAACATGATAGAGGTGATTAGCTCTAGGTGATATTGGTGGTATAATGAGTGTGATAGAGGTGATAAGCTCTAGGTGATATTGGTGGTATAATGAGTGTGATAGAGGTTATTAGCTCTAGGTGATATTGGTGGTGTGATGAACATGATAGAGGTTATTAGCTCTAGGTGATATTGGTGGTATGATGAACATGATAGAGGTGATTAGCTCTAGGTGATATTGGTGGTGTGATGAACATGATAGAGGTTATTAGCTCTAGGTGATATTTGTGGTATGATGAACATGATAGAGGTGATTAGCTCTAGGTGATATTGGTGGTATAATGAGTGTGATAGAGGTGATTAGCTCTAGGTGATATTGGTGGTGTGATGAACATGATAGAGGTTATTAGCTCTAGGTGATATTGGTGGTATAATGAGTGTGATAGAGGTGATTAGCTCTAGGTGATATTGGTGGTGTGATGAACATGATAGAGGTTATTAGCTCTAGGTGATATTTGTGGTATGATGAATGTGATAGAGGTGATTAGCTCTAGGTGATATTGGTGGTGTGATGAACATGATAGAGGTGATTAGCTCTAGGTGATATTGGTGGTGTGATGAACATGATAGAGGTGATTAGCTCTAGGTGATATTTGTGGTATGATGAATGTGATAGAGGTTATTAGCTCTAGGTGATATTTGTGGTATGATGAATGTGATAGAGGTGGGCCTAATGGACAATTGCTTTGGCCCATAAGAAACCAGGAGACAGTTATCAGTACATTTTGCAAATATTTTGCAAAAATCATTCTAAAAAGTCAAATTATTGCAACAAATAAAATAAATAAATAAATAAATAAATAAACACTCATAGCTCGACTCATAGTGCAACTCACGTGTTTTTGTTTTTTTTTACCGTTTTGTTTTTGGCCATCATCTTACCACAAACATTACTCTTTTTAGCACCCCTGTATTATATTATAATTATAGAGTCATGTTTGGAGGTAGGCTTAACTTTTTTGTGGCTGTTTTGTAAGTGGTTAACCCAGAAACCTCAGCAGACACAGGGGCAGGTTGGAGGTCATGTTGTTTTTAGGAGCAGCCAATGCATTGAGTGTGTGGAGTGTGTGGCAGCCTAACGCAATATGGACTTCTTCTTCATCTCTTTAAGGTAGTGAAGCACTGGTTAACTACTCCATACAGTGTAGCCGAGTCATTATTCTTACACGCAGCCTGCAGTATTGGGGCCATGTATTTCTTTATTGTTTTAAATGGAAGAAAAATAAACAGGGGCTTGGACAGGAACTATGAAGACCAGACAGGTCCAAGGATCATTTATTCTTCATGGACTTTTCAGAGACTTGTCAGTATACACAATGGAAATTAACACAAAGAGGCCCCAGAGCCCATCACCAATAAATTCTGAGAGACATTTCAGAGCTACAATTGCTTTTTGCAAAAACAAACCTTTTAAAATCATAATCAGGATTCTGAGACATCAAACAGAGAAATGTTTGTTTTCAGGGTGTGTGGCTCAGTCTCTCTGAGTAAACAGCCACTCCATCTACAGCCTCTTAAAAGCCACACGTCCATGAGGACCTCAGTGCTAGGTGGACACCTCACTCTGTGTCAATCAGTCAGGTGATGCGCCCTGATGATGAGCATCTGGAAGTCTGTGGGACACAACGTGCAGTGTCCAAGATTAAAAAGTCCTTTCTCTGTGTAAACAGCATGATCGGAAGTGTGCAATTATGCCAGTGAAGATAGGGAGCTGGATGAGATAGGAGCGGTGCGATTTGGCGGATCAGGACGACTCCCTGCAGAGTCTGCTGAATGCGCCTCCACACGCAGAGCACACGCACATCTGGGGGAGGAGCCAGCCCCGCAGACCAGGAGCAGCAGAGCGGGCTCCAGTGGCCACGTTGCTGACCTCGGACCTGCCAGTATACAAACAGCGTCCAAACCAAAGAGAAACCGACCTGGGAGAAACTAGTCAGGACACTCACCAGCCTCTTCATTAAAAATGTATGCTGCAAATGTAAAATTAGAGCACAAATGCCATACCATGCTCAATTTCTCTTGGTAAGTGTCTGGATGCTGTAAGCTGGGTATTTTTGGAAGTTTGGTCATGTTAACACCTACAATAACACATACAATCGGAAGATTAGGTGAACCTAATAAAGCTGCGGTATCTGTAAGTATAAGGTAAGGGTTTATAACAAAGTGGCTGGTGAATGTAACATGCATAAGCACATTCTGATACTGCCAATGAAGGAAGCACTGAATGATACAAAGCAGCATGTAACTGATAGGTGCTTGACCAATGACGTCTATTGCGTTAGCTAAAGCCTTCGACTGTTGCCAGGAGTGTTGTTGGTCTGGAATGGTCATTAAAGTCACTCTGGAGAGAGGAGGGGTGTCATGCTGGGTTTTCAAATATTTAGCTGAGCCTCTGAGGCGAATAAGACGCTGTTTATTTAATAAATCATTTCTCCCAACAAACCCAAGTACAAACAGTCTAGCACAGAGGCAAATAGCAGGAGTGTGTTTTTGTGTGTGTGTGTGTGTGTGTATTTAATGTGTTCCTCGGAGAGAGTAAAAAGTAAGGAGAGAGAGAGAGAGAGAGAGAGAGAGAGAGAGAGGGGGAACTGGCGGAGAGAGAAGCAGAGACAGTGGCAGAGGGAGACAGAAAGACGGGTTAGGGGGAGGAGTTTCTGTTGGCGGTTTGCCTCTTTGTGAGTGCCTGTGCCAGAGCAGTCCTAATCCCTCAGACCCGCCGCACCGCACTCAGCTCTGCTCCCTCTCTCTCACGAGCGCCGCGGCCTGACCCAGGTCATCAAGCACAAACGGCTCAGTGGAGAGAGCCATGAGCGCAGATGCTCTATGCCGGCGCACACCTTCCCGCCACTGGTGCAGAAAGCAAAGCCGTCCGGGGGCGAGAAGCGCCGAGCCGCCGCTTGTTCCTGGTCCTAGGCCGTCATGCTAAATGTCCCGTGTTCGCTGGTGCTGGTCATTCTCTGCGAAAGATGGAACCGTCTATGCCATATCTGTGCATATCATCAACGGATAAATGACATTACAGCATAAACAGTGCTGGAATGGAAGAACCACCTGTGGCTGGGTAATGGTAGACTTAAACGCGTCTGTATGGTAATGCAATCGAGGTGACGCGGAGAGTTGGGTCACTCGCCTGGGCCGAGCGGCTCAGTCCCATTTAGGAAACAGACAAACACCTGTGTAAAAGTTTCACAGAGCGGAGGTTTCGCTGCACATAAATAGCAATAATGTTTATGGGATTCATCGTGGGTCAGGAAAAATATTCAAAACGCAAAGCCGTGTGGGAGGATCTCTGAGGAAATGGCTTACATTAGGTCAGTACTACAGAGAGAGAGAGAGAGACAAGAGACAGAGAGAGAGCCAGTGGACCTGACAGAGGACAGAAAACCCCCACCGAGTGACCAGAAAGAGCCAGAAACATGTCAGAAACAAGAGGATATAGGTAGTAAATTTAGGAAAATGTATCTCAACCTGATATATGACCCCTAAAAAAGAATTTTAGGTAAAAGTACAAGTCAGTGGGGCGAACAGAGAGGAACTGGCATTTACTTGCTCTCTCTCTCTCTCTCTCTCTCTCTCTCTCTCTCTCTCTCTCTCTCTCTCTCTCTCTCTCTCTCTCTCTCTCTCTCTCTCTCTCTCACCCTATGTGCTTATGAGCAGACCACAAGTGTATCTTGCCCACATCTCGCTGAACCCAAGCTCACAGCCAGACCGGAACTACGGGGCATCCGTCTGCCAGCTAATCGCCCCTAATTGTGCCCTAATAGAGAAAGCAATGAAAGACAGGAGGAGGAGAGGAGAGAGGGAAGAAAACAAACAACAGCAATAGGAAGAGCGGAAAAGGGCAATTTCAGTTGAAAAATATTAATGTAATCAAGGTAAATTAGCGGCTTAGGGATAACATTCCTATGGCACAGACTGTTTACTTTCCGGGAGAGCAGCAAAGAGTGTATGGACACACACCCACCCACCCACACACTCCAACAGACCATTGACTGTACGCCTTCATGGTACAAACGGCACACTTAAAAACATATATAAAAATTCACTGTGTTTACAGTGCTGGGGAATCTGTATAAAGTTGGCATAGTGAAAGAAACAGAGCATAACACAAGTGGGTCCTGTTTCTATGGTAAATAAAGCAGTGAATAAGCTATGATGAATGAGGGCTAAATGGATGAGAGAAAATGTAAGCCAGGCTGGAGGAGTAAAGCACTGGGAAGGGAAAGGCAGATGAGAACGATGGCGTGTTAAAGATACATAGAGATAAAGAGAGAGAGAGAGTGAAGGAGCGAGAAAACAGAATGGTGGGGTTTAGGGTTTAGGGTTTTGGGTACTGGGTGGTTCATATGCGGGAGCTGTCATTCAGTTGATAGACTGCGAGGACGTCCTGTTTTCATACGGGGGCTGAAGCTTGGACCCCCGCTTGTTAGACATGCTTGGCTGAGTGCAGGGTGACCGGGGGGGAGGGGGTACTGAGTCCACAGTAGCATGCAGAGATACGGGGAGCCAGATACTGGTGCCTTCCCACAACAACACACATGTGAACATACCAACTAGCATATACAGAACATAAACAATGTCTTACTGATGCGTATTCTCATTGGCTTTATTCCCAATGCTGCATGCATCGTTTCTCATTACACACACGTGCAAGCATACACACACACAGACACACACATACACATATGCACGTTTACAGCTTGACGTGCTCTCCATGGGGCCCTGTGTAACTGGTCTTCCATGCGTTAGCACTGGCTGCTAGCTGATTTACGGGTGTGTGTTTACCAAGGCGAACGTTTGAAACTGTACTCCTGTGTGACGGAAAGACTCTCCGAGGCATTGAAACAACGCGAGCACTCTGGAAAAGATGGCCAACCATGCATGAAACGATACTCAGGAGAGGCCAGTTCACGAACAGGACCGGGCTATGGCCTAACGGCATGCACGTCTCCTCAGCTAGGACGGCGTGGACCTGCGTGGGACACACAGCTGAATCAGTCTCTGTTAGCAGATAACATGTGGTGCCACACTGATGCTCTCAAAGAATGCATATTAAAGTGCTTGATGTTTTCTCTAGCTTTCGTTCAAGAGAATATGCTGGATGTCAACACCAAAGTCGTATGAGGCAGAAGAAGCAATCAGGTTTTTCCAAAAGCACCATGCATGAGCCTGGTTTAGCCTCAGCGTCCACTGTGTGATATGGAACTGCTGTGGAAAGGATTTCTGTCAAGCATCAGGTTAAAGAAGTGTTAATGACATGTGAAAGACATTCAGAACTGCATGTGCACTTGAACTAAAATGTTTTTTTTTTTTTTTTTTTTTGCTAGAATGAGTGTGTGAAATAAAGTCATAGAGCATCCACCAGTGGTAAGCCACAGTACTACACCTGGGGTTTTATTACTTCGTGAGATATTAGTGACCAGGGACAAATCTCCACATGAGTTCTGCGCTGGCCAACAGGTGCCAGAATCCTGGCGTTGTACAGGAGAACAGTTGGATTCAGCATGAGTCCTGTGAATGCTGCATAACGAGTATTCCTCTCAATATAGTATGTTTCAGTGAAATATAAATAAATATGATGTAATGTTATGGGGTCAAATAAAAAGTGTAGGTCATTCATTGTCTATGAATAATGACAGAAATGACTTTGGCCAGTTGTGTTTAAATTGAAGACAGATGTTCTTGTGAAAACAGTTCTTGGGTGGTGTAATTTAGGTCACCCTCAGACATGGGGAAGTTTAAAAACAAGGTTTCAACACAGCCACTACAACTGGGAGCATACAGAGGGCTGTGTTGCTGTATCTTAGACCTGTAAATCCATAAACCTGACTATACAGTGAATAAATGTTAGCCCAAGAGGAACCTTAAACACATTTCATATGATATGTAATGATGTAGCAGATTAGCAAAACACACACACACACACACACACACACACACACACACACACACACACAGTGAAGTGATATGCAGAGTTCTAAAGCTATTCTAAAAACCACCACATGGTCTAAGGTCATGTTCGGTGCATGTGAGCACGACCAAGTCACTAATCACGTCAACAAAAGGTCACCTGCCTAATCTGTTGGTTCATCTCTTTAATTATTCTGTGATCTAAGGAGATCTCCTCACATTCTTCATGGTGGTCATCTCTGAACACCTCTCCCGAGACTCACATGTCTTGACAAAGACCAGACAATGGGCTAAACTCAGACACTCTTCTGTAATCGAAAACTACCCTGTAGCTTAACAACCCCACATGTGCATCTTTTAGTTCAACAGCTGTGTGGTAGATGTCACACCATCCATCATGTGTTTCACACATTTATGACTTTGTTTGATTCCACCCTTCCTCAGCCATGGCGATGTATAGGAAGTCACGTCTGTATAGTAATAAATCACACATCACTGCAACATGTTTGGTCTCAGAGCCTGAAGACAGAACTGCGAAGCCAAATCTGAGACAGTGAAAACACTGCATACAATAAAAATATATCCAAACATAACTTCAAACCACAATCATTCATTTTCAAGGCTCTTAAGTTTCAAGTGTCAGTGTGTTCTCACAATATCTCAAGTCTTAGAATATAAGAATGTAAAACCACCAGAACACTGCCAGCATTAAGAGATGAGCAAAATTCTATAACTGATGTGGTCAAATCCTGCTTTCATTACTTTATACAATAGAGACCATTGGAATGTTTTCCCTGAATTGTTTTTTCTGCCACCTCTATTAAAAAGTATATAGTCAAATAGATAAATCCCTTACTAAAAGACACAGAGAAGGATATAAAATAATCCTAAATGTAAATGAGGTTTCATTGTTGTTATCTGTGAAGCTACTGTGGAAATGCTGTGTGCATTGACCTTGAGATTATTAATCTGTCAAATGTCTTTTACACTCCAGGTAACTGATGTGGAGGGATTTACGGGCAATGTTAGGATTAACGGTTGATGTTAAGATTAAGGACTGCACCTTAAATCCAGAAATCCAGGTGGCATGAACACAGGAAGAACACGAAAGTGTGTCTGTTCTGTGAAGAGGAGGCAGGGCCTACTTAAACAAAAAATACAAGTTCATTTTTCTTCACTGTCCACCAGATGGAGCCATGTTCATTTGTTTAAAGGACATTCAAGCGAGGGCGCTTTAGAAATGGATCATAGGGCCCAATCAAATAAACGAGAAAAAATGAATAATGTAGTAGCAAATATGAAATCACCGACATGTCCTAAAGTTTTGGCGCAAAACATTTGCTGGCTTAAGGAAACACAAAAGAGCTCATTTCAGGTTCATTAAGTTCTTTGAAACTGTTTGACATTGTACATTTGTTCTGCTCTTTAAATCAGTGGCATGAAATTCAAATGCTCTGGTGAAACCTGAGTGTCTGAGTGAGTCTTTGTGTCTGGAACTAGACGTACATTAGCTTTGACTTAAAAGATGGATATCTAATTAAATACATGATGCAATGGAATAGAGCACTATACTATTCTATGCTAGCTGCAGCTTGAGCCCAAGAACCCCCACTCCATTCCACCCAACACACACACACACACACACACACACACACACACACACACACACACACACACACACACACACACACACACACACACACACATACACACACACACAGACACATTCACATGTAGTTTGGTTTGGCAGCAGTACTTGTGTACCGGAATATGTATGAAAGAGCAGGCAGGGTGCAGTGAAATGTTTAGCAGTATTGCACACACACACACACCCACACACACACACACACACACACACACACACACACACACACACCCGCACACACACATGCACACACCCGCACACACACACGCACACACACACACACACACACACCTGCAAACACACATGCACACACCCGCACACACACACACACACACACACACGCACACACACGCACACACACACACACACACACACACACACACACACACACACACACACACACACACACACACACACACACACACACACACATTTGGAGCATCTGTTTGGAGAGTTTATACCCTCTCTAGAGTTTGCTATGTGGTATGTTCTGCTTTGGATGTTTTGACTTCAGCAGACCTTTAGTAGCCTTCAGATTAGCATATTTTTCACTTCTAAGTTTCACAACTGGCCCACTATGCTACAATGTTAAGCCCAGATTCTCAGCTGCACTTCATTTAGCATAGCACATGAAAGTCCTGTGTATGTTGTGCCAAACACAAGCTA
Organism: Electrophorus electricus; assembly: GCF_041902795.1. Taxonomy (NCBI): domain Eukaryota; kingdom Metazoa; phylum Chordata; class Actinopteri; order Gymnotiformes; family Gymnotidae; genus Electrophorus; species Electrophorus electricus. Next base: position 4,358,022 of record NC_137511.1, read on the forward strand.
AAGCTCAGGCAGTTCCAGTTACGCTGGGCTTCAGTATCACCTATGCTGCAAGATGGTTTCTCCCTGAAACATTACGCATGAAACTCAACATGGTACATGCTTCCCTGCTGTGGAGCCCTCAGCGAATATTCCAGGATGAATTGTATGGTTTCTCTTAAGGCACCCCAGTCTGCCTGTTGAATGTGTTTTGCCACTGGTTCTGGTTCTCTTCAGTCTAGAGTAACTTGAATGTATGACCTGTTTCATCAGCCCAGGCGGCGATCCCGGGTCGAGCTCCACTAGGCTTGGCCCTTTCCACGCATCCCACACTATATGGATGACCGAAAATCATAGGACTCACAATCGCACATCGACTCACAGCCAATTCCCGCACTTTTACAGCGCGGAATTCCCAAACACCACCCCACGGCATCATCTGACCGGAGGCGCTTTCGCGGAAAAGCCTGGCGCAGCGCGGCAGAGTGGGGTGCTTGGCTCACGGGTTGATTGAAGCACTTCCGAGTATTCTCTGGCGGTGTGGGCCTGAGCGCAGGGATAATGGATTTAGCAGGGCAGGTACACAAAGCTCCTGCGGCCAGGGACCGGAGCTGTGCCGAGTTTACTGTCGACGTCTGGAATGTCTTTCCGCCCTCACTTTTCCCTCTTCTCTGAGAAGTGAGTCACGTCAGCTCCTGAAATGGGCTCTTCCTCCACAGCCCGTGCTGCTGCTGAAGACCTTCGTGGTTCTCTGCGTGCTTTTGCTTCCTTTTGCTTACACTTTTTTTTTCTTTTTCTAATTCTTATTATGAAACTTTGAAGAATATTTATATTTTAATACTGAACAAGTGAGTCCAATCTTGTCAACATGGCACAGAGATAACTAGGTCTACCTGATTTGTCTCTTTAGGTAGACTCATGCCTGATGGGGTGAAAAGAATAATTAAAAGAATAATTGGTTTCTGGCTTCTTTTTTATATCTGCTATTGAGCTATTTGGGCCATGTTACTGTTACCCTGGAGCAGATGTGGCTAGGCAGATGTAGGAGATGACTTCAGTTACTGATCTGTACTGATAAATCCGAAATGCACAGTAGATCAGATCTCTTGCCATCCTCCAATCCAAACAGGAAGATAAAAGCCTTCAGAGCTTCACTAAAACAATAGAGCAGGGCCATGAACCCCCTCTACCGATAATAATGACAGGATATTATTAATTGTCACCTTGGAAACGTGCAGTTTCGAATAAGACATTTAAGGTTGCATCAGGGAGTCTAATGATCGCAATGGTGTAATAGCACATGAGGTTTAATTGTGCAAAATGAGATGACAAGAAAGAGGATAATTTGCTTCTTTCCAAGACAAACCAAGCCTTGGCACTGTCCTGCTCCAATCTTTTAATACTCATGGGCTGAAGAAATGAAAAGGAAACTAAGGAATGATGAAATGGAAACTAAGCAGTCATCCGTGATGGCCTGAGCATACCTGGGGGGGAAATGGAGGATGCAAAAACTGCTGTCTGAGCTGACAGGGCTCAGTGATAGGGCCAGCAGGTCTCCAGAGGACCTTCGCCCTCTGCAGATGTTCCTCTGAAAGTGCAGAGAAATGCCGCGACCATGAATAATGCACTTTACAAAGCAGCGGCAATTTACGACCCATGTAAGATGCAGCGAACCAAATCTACTGATTCACCAAACAGTGCTTCTGGCCTGAAAGAGCACCCGCGCTGCGAAATCAGCCGTGGAGCTATAACGTTGGGCGCATGCATTGCTCACGTGTTACAGGAGAGAGAGATAAGGTACTACCGTGTGTGTGTGTGTGTGTGTGTGTGTGTGTGTGTGTGTGTGTGTGCATGTGCATCTGCACGGGTCTCGTGTAAACCGGACTGCTCGCATGGTCAGAGGAAGTGTTTGCGGACGCCGTTCCCAGTGGGGTTGTTTAGCAGGCTGAGGGCTGGTTCTGGGACGCCTCAGGAGAGCAGCACAGCCAGCGAGGTTCAAAGCGCCGCTTGCTTAGCAGGAAGTCCAGCCCTGGGCTGTTTGGAGCATGCCAGGAAGGTGTTCCACGAACGTGTAACGCCGGCGCCCCTGCCCATCCCTGTAGAGCCTGAGAGAGACTCCCCTGAGCACAGTAAACACCGCAGAGGAACAAGGGACCTGCCTCAGGCATGCAGATCAAAATAAGCCTGAAGCATGGAGACACGCACTAACCAGGAAACTCTACCTATGTATAAAGACAATGTTAACTCAAGACGCCTTATTTCATTCATTGTTGTAATGATGTTTGTAATGATGTCTTGCTGTGGTTTAAACAGAAAATGAAATGTGTCAAAAATACTTCTAATCAGGGACTAAGCATTAAGTTGTTCAAGCAGGTGTCTGTTTTCTTTGTACTCGTAATAACCTGCTTTCGTAAATCTAGAAGTATTTGATTGGCACCACAAGAGGGCAGCATGCTCTTGTGTTGTTTCCTCTCCTTCCAAATCAGTGTATCTCGGTCCTGTACTGCACATTTTGGGGGCCAGATTGGCCAACACTGTTCAGTATCAGAGAAAACAGACTGCTGTTCACAGACTAAAACCATCCTAGAACTAAAAAGTTTTCAGTCATATATAGCATAATCCACTGGAGAACCAGCTAAAAGACAATAGTGTTAATCATCACTGTTTTTTAAAAAACAGAACATGTATACACCACATATACTTATCAAGCATGTTTTGCAATTAGAAAGCCCTGATAAACTTGGACAAGAAAAACGTGGACAATGCATTTGTGTTAGAATACTATTGGTAGCATCAGATAAGCAATTTAACTTCAGTTGGTGTCCAGTACTTGTATTTCTTCTTCGTGGGAGTAATGATAAAAAAAAGGTCTCACATTGCAACCTTCATAACATTATCAGAACCTTGTCATTTGTCAGTGAGAGCTTGATTGAGTATCTTATATCAACCAAACATGTGGTGCTACTTATGCTATGAACACACTGATAACCACTGAACACTATTCAACTGGCAGCACTAAAGTTTAGACATATTAAACCCAGGAAAGAATGAAAAAGAAGTGTTTTTGTATTGCATGTGAAGCAAGTTACAATAATGTTCTATCACTTGCAGGAGATTTATTTCAGGAAAGTATTTTGTCTTAATTTCTGGCTTGTAAAAGAACTGATTTTGTAGACAATTGATAATCTTTATTCTATATCAAGAAAGACTTTCAATGCTGAACCACAAACAATGTTACAATTTCTACTAAGACTAGTCCTTACCAATGTTCAGGACTCTGACTCTGAATCTTTTCCAGGATGCTTATTCATATACGTGTGTGTGTGTGTGTGTGTGTGTGTGCATGCATACACACAAGTGGGAATGTGTGCTATATGGTCTGTGAGCCTGGTGTGAGAGTATAAGGCCTGGTGTATTAATATAGAGCCCATTGTGCTGCTATAGGGCCTGGTGTGTTTGTACAGGGCCTGGTTTGCTGGTATAGGGCCTGGTGTGTTTGTACAGGGCCTGGTTTGGTGGTATGGGGCCTGGTGTGGTTGTATGAGGCCTGGTGTGGTGGTATGGGGCCTGGTGTGGTGGAATAGAACCCGGTGTGGTTGTATGGGGCCTGGTGTGTGGGTATAGGACCCGGTGTGGTTGTATGGGGCCTGGTGTGTGGCTATAGGGCCTGGTGTGTGGGTATGGGGCCTGGTGTGTGGGTATGGGGCCTGGTGTGGTGGTATGGGGCCTGGTGTGTGGGTATAGGACCCGGTGTGGTTGTATGGGGCCTGGTGTGTGGCTATAGGGCCTGGTGTGGTGGTATGGGGCCTGGTGTGTGGGTATGGGGCCTGGTGTGTGGGTATGGGGCCTGGTGTGGTGGTATGGGGCCTGGTGTGTGGGTATAGGGCCTGGCGTAGTTGTAAGGAGCCTGTGCTGCTACAGGCCCGGGTGTGGTGAGTGAAGTGGTCAGCAGCAGGGGTCCGGCAGGGCTGCATGCTCCTCCGGGCTCCCGCAGCTCTGTGACCCTGGGCTGGGCCTGCGCCTGTCTCCCCTCCACTTCATCTTCCCTCCTGTCATGAAGATGGATCAAACAAAAACACCAAAACACCCTCAGTGCCCCGAAACCGACCTGCCAGAGTGACAGCAACAGGTTTCAGTGAGGAGCAGTGTCTACCTTATGACTCAAACCTACCTTCCCTTTGAAAGTGTGTGCATGGAAAGAAGACACACACACACACACGCACACACACACACACACACACACGATGTACATTCCCTATCCTTGCATTAACATAAACACACACATACGTACACATGCAAAAAACACACACCAAGACAAACAAAACACACACACACAAACACACACACAGGCGCACATATACGCACAAATGTACAGCTCTTACACAGATGGCCTCCACGAACCACAAATGCTGCGTAACCCCAGCCCCCTGTGGTTGTGGCAGGGCCCAGACTGCCAGTAAAGAGGAGGATGCTTCATGGCTCAGCTATTCGCTGGGTAAAGGGAAAGGGTTTCTGGCCAACCTCAGCCTCTTCCCATTGGCCGGCCTGCTGGACGAGAGGAGAAGGCTGCTTTGCCCCGTGAGGCCAGTGAGAGGACAAAGCAGGAACAGACCACAGTTATTTACCAATACTAATATAAACATATGCTTTACATCACTTTCAACACAGCCCAAAGACCTCAGATGGATTCAGACCTCAAATGCACTCAAGTAACAGACAAGACCCACAACAGCACAACAGCGAGCAGCCGGTATAAAAACTTGGGCTGATAGATACAGTAAGAGGCCAGACGTCAAAGAACGGGACTGAATGATCCAGACTGCAGAAATAACCATTCGACCACATTCACAAAAACGACCAATTGTGTACAGACTGTATGATTATCAATGATTAACAATGATGTGCAAATATGCATTATGGGCTAGTACAAGCCTATTCAACCCCCCCCAAAAAATGTTATGGTCTACCATAACAAACTATTTGCATAAAAAACTTTGATACTTCCAAACTGGAGGGTTAGTAAGATATAAGTTTTCAAATAAGTAAAGAAAATATGAATGAATAATGCAGCCTATGTACAGAAATAACAGCATGACCACATTACAAATGACATTATGTACAGATTGTGTGAATATCCAAGATTACAATGAATATGTACAAACTCACATATAATCATCTGTCATGTGTTACGTTGCATCATAAAGAGTCAAGAACAACAACTCGCTAAGTTGAATTCTCCACTGTGACAAAATGGTTATGTAAATATTTTAAATGCTGTAAAGATTGGGAGAGCTAATGATTTTCAAATATTAACTTAAATAGCATTAACAAATAATCGAGAAATAAAAGCCTTGAAATGAATGAACAAATTAAAGCAATATGGTAAAGCATTTCTGTATCTCATTAAATTACATAACAGATTGAAACATGATGTATGCTAAAAGATACATATAAATTATTTAAATAACTTTAATAATTCAGTTCTAGTAATAGTAGTGGCATTCTGTTTGTATATTTCCTTTCCTTAAACGTATGTGGTGGTAGCAGGCCAACATTCACCATGCAGTTCCACATACAGCAGTGTGAAGCAAAGCATTCGCGCCCTCCACTGCTACCACGCTCAGTCCAGCGGTCGTGACGAGTCAGGCTCAGGTAAGGTGCGGACTGAACGGACTGACGGTCACCCCCCTCCGCACCCACAGTGCCCGTCAAGCTAAATTGTACAAAATTGAAAATGGGCTTTTTAGAGAAGAACAAAAAGGAAAAAGCTGGACCTCTTTCCCAAGTGGGTGTTCACTTTATATTTTACAGACAATGTTCCTTTAAAAGCCTGCGCCTGGAAATCCCATTAGATGTGCATATAAAATTCTCCCCATGATTAATAGTAGATGCGGCAGGGCTGGGTTGGAGGGTACCAACATGTGGCCTGCAGGACTCCTCCCCTGCTAGCTCACATTACACTCCATAAACTTGCCACTCTTTCCCACCTAAGCGTTTAAAAGGGAGGGGGGGATCACTTGACAGGAATGCCTCAGAACTGTGAAAGCAGCCCTTCGAGCTGGGAGCGGATAGAGTGGGCTAACCTTAAGGCTGAATGAGAGGGTGTGAGATTGTGGACCACAGCTCCATCACACACGACCATTTTTAGACGGAGAGGGAGTAGAGAAGTAGAGAGAGAGGGAAAGAGCTGTAGTGATACCACTGCTGGAGGGTGCCTGACCTCACACTTCATGTTGAAGGAGCGAGATACAGAATTACAGGGAGCAAAGCCTTGAGATCGAGCGTGCGATATTTTTGACGGGAGCGCTCCGTGATGCACGCATAAAGCTCCGCGCCGAAGTGGATGTTTCCCATCCCGCCAGCGTCAAGCAGCCGCGTCTCCGAAGGACTCAACTTTCAGACCGTACGTGGGTGACCGCGTGCTAACCCGTGTGCCCTGCACCTTGCGTGTGCTTCAGCATGGATCAGCCGGCCAGCAGCTGTATGCGGAGTTCCCACGCACCCAGCGCCCTGTGGGGCTGCGGCAGGAGCCCTCACCCTGGCACGGGGGCTGGCCTGCAGCCTTATCAGCAGGCCCCCTTCTCCCTGCACCAGAAGCATGACTTCCTGGCCTACGCCGACTTCCCCAGCACCTGCCTGCTGACGGCCCCACACGCCTACCCACGCGAGGACAGGCTGTACCCCGCCGAGCCCCACGGCGGCTACCAGCGGACAGACTGGCAGTTCCCTGCGTGTGAGCCACGCAGCAGGGGCCAGGAGCCATGTCAGGCGGCCGCGGTGGGGCCGGGTGGAGGGGTGGACGTGGACGTTGCAGGGGCTGACAGGCTGCCCGGGACAGTGACAGCAGGACTGGAGAGCGAATATTCTCCGCAGGGCATCGCTGCAGGTGACACAGAGAAAAAGAGTTGCAAGAGGAGAAGAGAAGTCACAGGTGAGCGCTGTGATATGTTATGAGGGTGTAACCCACTGTCTGTGACCGACTGGCTAGTGCTTATCTGCACTT